>NC_080540.1:12565226-12865226 GCF_028640845.1 Ahaetulla prasina
TCCTATGATCCCCTTTTTGTGACCTGACGAGCAAAGTCAATGGGAAAAAAACAGATTCACTTAACAACCGGGTTACTGACTTAACAACCGCAGTGATTCACTTAACAACTGTGGCAAGAAAGGTCGTAAAATGGAGCAAAGCTCACTTAACAAATGTCTTCATTGCCTGGGCAACATTTATTTTGGGCTCAAGTGCGGTCGCAAGTTGAGGACTGCCTGTACGATACATTGACCAGATAAGGTGCTTTTTTAAAAAATAAAAGTGGACTAAATCGGGTATTATGAGTTGAATTGATCCAAGATACCTTATACCACCAGACTCCAAATTTTGGGCTTAGGCAATTTAGAACTACGCAGACTTCAATCTGACCTAAGCATAGTACATAAAATTATCTACCACAATGTCCTACCTGTCAATGACTACTTCAGCTTCAACCACAACAATACACAAGCAAATAATAGATATAAACTCAAGGTAAACCGCTCCAAACTCAATTGCAGAAAATATGACTTCAGCAACAGAGTGGTCAACGCCTGGAATGCTCTACCTGACTAGTTTATTCCCCAAACCCCCAAAACTTTAAGCTTAAACTGTCTACTGTTGACCTCACCCCATTCCTAAGAGGTCTGTAAGGGGCGTGCATAAGAGCACCTGCGTGCCTACCGTCCCTGTCCTAATATTCCTTTTTACTTACTCTTTTCATGTATCCAAATTATGTTTATACTTTTACCAGTGGTGAAATCCACATTTTTTTACTACCAGTTCTGTGGGCATGGCTTGGTAGGGGTGGTGTGGCTTGGTGAGCATGGTAGGGGAAGGATACTGCAAAATCTCCATTCCCACCCCACTCCTGGGGGAAGGATATTGCAAAATCTCCATTCCCATCCCACTCTGGGGCCAGCCGGAGGTGGTATTTGCCAGTTCTCCGAACTGCTCAAAATTTCCGCTACCAGTTCTCCAGAACCTGCTGGATTTCACCCCTGATTTTTACCTGTTATCTTATATATTGATCATCAATTGTGTTGTAAATGTTGTACCTTGATGAACGTATCTTTTCTTTTATGTACACTGAGAGCATATGCACCAAGACAAATTCCTTGTGTGTCCAATCACACTTGGCCAATAAAAAATTCTATTCTATTCTATTCTATATATCAGTGGTAGTCAACCTGGTCCCTACCACCCACTAGTGGGCGTTCCAGCTTTCATGGTGGGCGGTAGGGGTTTTGTCCGATACTGAAGCAATTTCCTTTTTTTTAATTTAATTTGATTTTTAAAAAATTTTTCATAGCATTATTTAAAAACATTTTTATTAGGTTTTCATAAAATTCCCCGTGACAATTTCTGAAGATATACTATTTGTATCGCCCGCGCATAAGTTTAGTTCACGTTACGTAAGTGAAACTAAATGGTAAGTAATTATTATTATATGCTTTAACTTGCTGTAACTCTGCTTTATAAATTTTATAAAGTAAAGTTACTTCCCTACTTTATAAATCACCATTACTGTGGAACCGGTGGGCGGTTAGGAAATTTTTACTACTAACAGAGATACAAAAGTGGGCAGTAGGTATAAAAAGGTTGACTACCCCTGTTCTATATGATTGATTGAATAAATAAAATAAGCCAGACATTGCCCCATCGGAGGAAGCCCTTCATGCATCGCTCCGCTTAGGTTGCAGAAGAATCTTGTTTTTGGCGCCCGCCCGCTTTAAAGAACTCCGCATCCTCCGCCTTTCCTCAATCGGGCTACCTAGAGAGAGAGACCGGCTGGCGGTGGGCGGAGCCTGTCACTAGTTTCCTCGATGGCTCGAACTCGCCGGGCCCCCGCCCCCGCCTCCTTTCCAGGCTTGTGGGCTCGGCGTCAGTCACGTGACGGGAAGCGGAAAACCCGTGGAAAACCCGTCCGCATAAGCAGCCGGGGGAGTCCGAGGGACGCGCCCCGTAGTTCCCACCCACCCCCACCTCCCTCCGGTTCCCTGCCCTTCCTTTCATCCGGAGCCTGACCCGGATCTTTTCCCTTTTTTAAGGTGCTCTTGCCAGTCTCCCCTCCCCTCCCCCGAAGCAACCCTCGGAGCTCTGTAATGGGGGGCCGGGCTTCCTCCCGGCTGGTCTTGGCGCCGAGGCCACTGCAGCCTTCATGCCGACGGAGGGCGGCGGTGGGAAGGGAAGCGACGGGGCTTCTCGGGGTCTTCGCGCCTGGCTGCTGGACGGGGGTGCGACGCGTATTTTGCATGGAGACGACCAGCTTCCCAAGGCTTTGAGCCTGGAAGCTCCGCGGGAAGGAAGGCGGGAGAAGGGAAATTGCAGCAGCAGCAGCAGCAGCAGCAGCAGCAGCAGCGGATCTTCCGAGCGAGCAGCGATCCTGTGGCTAAACGGGTGAGAATAACACACACACGCACACAAAACACACACGCACACCCCTACACCTGTTTCTGAAGCCAGCGAAGCGATGCACCTCCACGTCCCCTTTGCTACAGCCTCTGCTAACCCTATCCTTTATTTGCTCGTTCAGGATAGCAGGAGGTGGTGGCTAAAGGGGTGAGAGTAACACACACACACACAAACACACTACCCACACATACACAAACACACTACCCACACATACACAAACATACACAAGCCAGCACCCGATCCACCTCCCCTCTCGTTTGCTACAGCCTCTTCCTACTCTATCCTTTATTTGCTTGTCCAGGATGGCAGGATGGCTGTATTTGCTTGTCTAGAAAACACACACACACCCCTACGCATCAACCTGACTAGGTGGCTCAGTGGCTAAGACACTGAGCTTTTCAATCAGAAAGGTCGGCGGTTCGAATCCCTAGTACAGGGGGTTGGACTAGATGACCTCCAAGGTCCCTTCCAACTCTGTTACTGTTATCTGCTAACCTATTAAAAGCACCTCGATCCACCTCCCCTCTCCATTGCTACAGCCTCTGCTAACCCTATCCTTTATTTGCTTGGAGGGCAGGAGGTGTTCCCCAGATTTTACATCTCTGTTTGGGTTCTCGTGTGATGCTGCCTAGTGTTGTGTGCATTTGGCCGGGATGTGCAGTTTTGGCCTGAGCGTGTCAATGCTGTCTTAAGCCATTTGGATAGTACAGAAAATCATAGTTTTCATAAGCGGGTCTTAATAAGCAGCCACAAGTGATGTCTTCCAAACGACAGTACTGTCAGAGCTATCATCCAATAGGTTGGCCTTTACAATGCTGTAATAGAATGGTTCCCAGTTCTTATTGATACGTATACCGCCACCATCCCATCATCAAAACTTTTGAGGATCGCCATAACAATCAAGGATCAGTAGTGAGGTGGATACAGTACACAAATGCTATCATACATACAGTATTACTGTCCTAAATGGTTCAACAGAAATCCAAAGTCCAGCAAAAATGACTTTAGGCTCTTCTTTTTACAATTTAAAAAGGCTGAGACTTCATGCAAGCAACAGCTCTTGCTGTTTCTTAGTGTTTTATTGTTTGAAGCCATCTGAGATTCAGGGTGAGACAGTCAGAATCATGTGAAATGTAACGATGCTTGAATTTGGTGCCATTTTCTAGTAATTAGAATAGAAGAGAAGAGAATAGAAGAGAATAGAATTTTTTATTTGCCAAGTGTGATTGGACACACAAGGAATTTGTCTTGGTGCATATGCTCTCAGTGTACATAAAAGAAAAGATACGTTCATCAAGGTACAACATTTACAACACAAATGATGGTCAATATATCAGTATAAATCATAAGGATTGCCAGCAACGAAGTTACAGTCATACACTCATAAGTGGAAAGAGATTGGTGATGGGAACGATGAGAAGATTAATAGTAGTGCAGATTTAGTAAATAGTTTGACAGTGTTGAGGGAATTATTTGTTTAGCAGAGTGATGGCCTCTGGAAAAAAACTGTTCTTGTGTCTAGTTGTTCTGGTGTGCAGTGCTCTATAGCGTCGTTTTGATGGAAGGAGTTGAAACAGTTTATGTCCTGGATGTGAGGGATCTGTAAATATTTTCACGGCCCTCCTCTTGATTCGTGCAGTATACAGGTCCTCAATGGAAGGCAGGTTGGTAGCAATTATTTTTTCTGCAGTTCTAATTATCCTCTGAAGTCTGTGTCTTTCTTGTTGGGTTGCAGAACCGAACCAGACAGTTATAGAGGTGCAAATGACAGACTCAATAATTCTTCTGTAGAACTGAATCAGCAGCTCCTTGGGCAGTTTGAGCTTACTGAGTTGGCGCAGAAAAAACATTCTTTGTTGTCCTTTTTTGATGATGTTTTTGATGTTAGCTGTCCATTTTAGATCTTGCGATATGAGAGAACCTAGAAATTTAAAGGTTTCTACTGTTGATACTGTGTTGTCTAGTATTGTGAGAGGTGGAAGTATGGAAGGGTTTCTCCTAAAGTCTACCACCATTTCTATGGTTTTGAGTGTGTTCAGTTCCAGATTGTTTTGGTTGCATCGCAAGGCTAGTCGTTCAACCTCTCGTCTATATGCGGATTCGTCATTGTCTCAAATGAGACCAATCACTGTTGTGTCATCTTCAGTACTGCGAACTTCAGTAGCTTAACAGATGGATCATTGGAGATGCAGTCATAGGTATACAGAGAGAAGAGAAGTGGGGAGAGCACACAGCCTTGGGGGGCCCCTGTGCTAATTGTACAGGTATTTGATGTGATCTTGCTTAGCTTCATCTGCTGCTTCCTGTTTGTTAGGAAGCTTGTGATCCACTTACAAGTCTGTTCCGGTACCTGTAGCTGGTTTAGCTTAGTTAGAAGAGTATCTGTAATGATGGTATTGAATGCTGAACTAAAGTCTACAAAGAGGACCCTTGTGTAGGTCTTTGGAGATTCAAGATGTTGTAGGATGTAGTGCAGAGCCATATTAACAGCATCATCTGTTGATCTATTTGCTCGGTATGCAAATTGCAAGGGGTCTAACAGCAGATCCGTGATGGTTTTCAGGTAGGAAAGCACTAGCCTTTCAAAGGTTTTCATGACTACAGATGTTAAAGCAACTGGTCTGTAGTCATTCAGTTCCTTGATGGTGGGCTTCTTCGGCACTGGGATGATGGTAGGGCGTTTGAAGGAAGAAGGAACATAGCACATCTCTAGTGATTTATTGAAAATATGGGTGAAGATGGGGGCCAATTGGTCAGCACAGACTTTTAAGCAAGAAGGAGTTATCTTGTCTGGGCCTGGAGCTTTTCTTGGCTTTTGTCTGTGAAATAGATCCTGCACTTCCTTTTCTGTGATCACTAGGGGTTGTGAACCCAATGAAATGGGGTCAGTTGTAGGAGGCTTGGCTGTTGTTGGTGTGTCTGAGATGGGGGTTGTGGAGATAGGTGGCTGTAGTTTCCTTTCAAACAAATTATTTTTATAGGCAATCCTCTCCAGTATCCACATGGATGATCAGGGTCACAGGTTGGAAATATTGTAATCTAGTGCAGGGTCCCCAACCTTTCGGACCTCAGGGACCACTAAATTTATAATTTTAAATCCCACAGACTACCAATATGATCTGCCTAATGACTGTCTGGGTGGGCATGGCAACATGATCATGTGACTGGGTGGGTTTGGACAACTTGATGTCACTCATGTTGAGAGAGGCGCCTTGCCAGCCTCTACTCACCGCTCCTCACCTTCCTGCCCGGGTTCCTTAGGGCCACAACAGGAAGCAGTTGTTGAAGCTAAGTAGCCACCAGGAGAAAGAGTCGGCAAAACAGCTGGCTCAGTTCAAATTGGATTTGACCGAGAAGGAGGCTCAGCAGAAACACCTCACTGAGGACTAGGAGCATAGGCTTTCCAAGCTGAGGGAAGACTTGCGGGAGTGCAAGGCCAAGTACTGGCGCCTGGAGGCTCAGCGGTCTGAGATGGTCAACCAGTTCCAGACCATGATGCAGTCCCACTGGAGCAAGGCCCTCCAGTTCTTTGCCGCCAGTGGTGCTTCCCCCCAGCCTTCGCCTAAATATCCTGCACCAGGAGGCTGAAGTAGACCCCCAAGTCGGAATTTCTGCCCTTCTCTGAGCCACACAAGAAGACCCCGAAGGGGGAGACTCTCTGCAGTAACACAAACATTCATTGCATGTATCCAGCCCAGGGGCCGTAGTTTGAGGACCCCTGATTTAGTGCAATATAAAAAATGCAAATCATTTTTCTGCAGACCACCAGAATTTTCTCGCTGACCACCAGTGGTCCACGGACCACCAGTTGGTGACCGCTGATCTAGTGTGTTCAAAGTTGTGGGAACTAGAAGCTGATAGAGCGCTGCATGGCTAGTGCAAGATCTCTTGATCATTCCAGTTTAGAAAAAGATCAAATGGCTGGATGTGAAAAAAGAAATATTTAAAGGTCATTAGTGGACCAACTGTTCCCTTAACTTTCCTCTTGTTCCTTACATATCAAAAGAAACTCTTTTTTGGAGGGTTTATTTTTGGCATTTGTTGCAAGTCTTATCTCATTCTTCTGAGCCTTAACTTTCTCTGTTCTTGCACATTTTGGGCTATTTGCTGATTATTCTGCTTTAGTTACAAGTTGCTCTGTCCATTATTTTTATACTTGTCCTTTTTGTCCCTCAGCTAATCAGAACGTTTTGTGCAACCATGATTTTTAAATCTTGATATTTTTTTTTAATCAGTCATGCATTAGGTTAGGCTGTGAAGCATGGCTTATTTAAAAAGGCTGGACTCATTGCTCAAGCCAAAACACATAAATTTGCTTCTAGTGCTTCTGCTGCCCCAATAGTTTTTCATATTATGTCCTCCTCCTCCTCCTCTTCTTTCTTCTTTCTTCTTCATTAAAAGTGCATGCTTTTAGCTTGCCTTTAGATTAGCAATTCTCTCCCAAAACACAATCTATTGAGAAAAGAAAATTCTGCCATGAAGTATCAAAAATCTTTCTCTCCCAGTTTAATTTTTGACTAGGACTCAGGGGGTGAAACCTCTCCTCCTCCTCCTCCTCCTCCTCCTCCTCCTCCTCCTCCTCCTCCTCCTCCTCCTCCTCCTCCTCCTCCTCCTCCTCCTCCTCCTCCTCCTCCTCCTCCTCCTCCTTCTTCTTGAAATGGGCACAACTCCTCATCTTTTCATTCTGATGTTTTTCTCGCTCATTTCTGTCTAAAAATATAACAGGCATATTAGATATAAAAAGGACGTCAGTTTTTTACAGACTTCGTAGCATCCTTGGTGCACTCTGAACTTGGTGCGCTTCCTTGAAGATGTTTCATTACCCAACTAGGTAACATCATCAGTGTGAGTATGTTTGTTAGAAACTTGGGCAGATGGAGTTTGCATGGAGCTGAAGAAGCGTTCCTGGAATTTGGAAGAAAAACACACTTTTATCTGTGATTACACAGTTTATTGCGAAAGATTATGAATTATCACTGGAGACAGGTGGAGAGGATAGCCATTGGTCCCTGCAATCAACAATGGCCACACCCAATTCGATGGCACCTACCTAAGTAACTGAAAACATCATTGATAGAAATTTGAATCCAGAACTGGAGTAGATTTCCCCAGTGTGGGTGCCTTCCAGATAGCTGACTTCAACTTCTACGATGGTCAGCAAGGGCCACAATATGCAAGAAATTCTGGGAAATATGGTCCATGTGTCTCAGGATACCCAGGTTGAAGAAGGCTGCTCTTGTCATGTCCCCCTCCCCCTCCGACGACCGGGTCTGGGAAGTCTGTATCAAGCGTGGCCACGAAGCCTCTGCAGCTTTGCCAAATTCCTTTCAGATTTCTCAGGCAGGCAGGAATCCAAGGTGTGACTTCAGCAAACCAGATGAGACTTTGCTTGACTCAAGGAATGCTAAAAAGCAGATCCTTTATATAGGCCATGAGGTGTGGCTCCATGACTCAGCACTTATCCAGGCCTGCCCCTCCCTTCCTTCTGCTGACGTCGCCTCTCAATTCTCTGGAAGCGGGGATCCATCCACTGTAAATTCCCTTCCTCTGGATCTGCTGCCGGCAATTCTAACACGTGGCTGGCTTCGTGCTCACATGCTGTAGGAGTGAGGTTTGTTTGTTCATTCCTGACATTCTGTCCGGGCATGGTGCCAGGGCTGGGGGCTGGGGGCATGCCAGGCCGTTCCTCTTCATTATCAGACTCTGAATCTGATAGCAGGCCTGGCAGGAGGAGGGAGGGGCCCGGCTGAGGAGAGGAAGGCGGGCGAGGCACAACAGCTCTGGGTTTTCATGAGCTTTTCCTCTATGATCATCCGTAATTATCACCGTATGGTTTTTGGCAGGTTAGTAGATGTTCTGAACTGACTTACATGCCTGGATTCAATCTTTAGACATCTCAATCCCTGGAATGGCATCTACCAGCCAGAGTACACATTATTGGATTGCCATGGGGTGGGGTACATAATAGAAAGCCCTTTGCAAATTCTGCAAAAAATTTATGCTTAAAAACAGGTGCTATTTTTGTTTCAGGGACACCAAGCAACCGCTGAAGATGCAGCCCTGTGCATCTTGTGAAGGAGGAACCACAGACTTCTGAACCCAAATCCATGAAACTGATTCTGAGCAGATACGCAAGAGAATTCCAGGAAAATGTCTTCGTTGGGTAAGGATTTCATTCTCCTTTTACGGATTGGAAGGGTACTGGTTACGTTGTTTTGTGGGCCCATACTGATCAAGGGACATCCCTTCCTGAAATCACATTTCCGTTTTTGTTTTCACCTGAAGACGAGTTAAACCATCTTGGAGTAAAATCAACAAATTCTAATCAGGGAGAGAAGCAACTTAGAACTAAGGAGAAATTTCCTGACATTTGGAACAATTAATCAGTGGAACGACTTGCCTCCAGAAGTTGTGAATGCTCCAACGCTGGATGTTTTTAGCAAGAGATTGGATAACCCATTTGTCTGAAATGTTATAGCCGTGATGGCAGACCTATGGCACATGTGCCTGAAGTGGCACGCAGAGCCATTTTTCTAGGCACGTGAGCTGTCGCCCAACTCACCTGCAGCTGCGCATGCGCTCAGACCCCAGCTGGTTTTTGGGTCTCCGGTGCACATGCGTGCAATTCAGGGAACCCAGCTGGTCTTCGGAGCTCTCCTGCGCATGCGCACATGTTTGCACACGTATGCGAGAGTACTTGCCTGCAGTGCGCGCATGCGTAGACGGCGTACTCGCTCAAGCATTGCATATGTGAGAACCATGTCGTGTCCCACTCCTCCGCTGACGGCCGGGTCAGGGAAATCTGAATCAGGCGTGCCTCTGCAGCTCTGCCAAAGTCCTAGCAAAGTCCTCAGGGCAGGCAGGAGACCAGAAAGTGACTTCAGCAAGATATGTTTAGACTTTGCCTGACTCAGAGACTGCCAGAAAGCAGATCCTTTATATAGGCTATGGGGTGTGGCTCCATGACTCAGCACTTATCCAGGCCTGCCCCTCCCTTCCTTCTGACGCCGCTGCCTATCAATTCTTCTGAAGCGAGGGTCACTCCAATCGGCAGCTGTTGGTAATGAACCTTCCTCAGGCTCACATGCTGTGGAGGAGAGGGAGGGGTCTAGTTGCTCCGTTTGCCTGGGCATGGAGCCAGAGCTGGGGGCTGGAGATACTTGCTCTTCTTCAGCCTGTCTGGGCATGGAGCCAGGGCTGGGGCCGGGAGATGCCCCTCCTCAGCCTGTCTGGGCATGGAGCCAGGGCTGGGGCCGGGAGGCATGCTAGGACATTCTTCAGCGTTCGGAAGCAGATAAGCAGACCCCGGCTGTGGTGGTGAGATCGGACGAGACACAACAAACCATATGTATGCGCAGATGGTGGGATTGCGCATGCAGTGCACAGGGGGAAGCCGCCCGAAAGCCGCACGCATGTGCCGATGGTGTGGTTCCGCGTGCAGCACAATGGAAGGAGCCGCACGTTAGCTTGGATAGCACGGCTTTCGTTGAGTAAAAGGTTTGCCATCACTCTGCTATAGGGTTTCCTGCCTAAGCAGTCAAGTTGGACTAGAAGACCTTCAAGGTCCCTTCCAATTCTGTTGTTCTATTCCAGTGACGGCTAACCTTTTTGCCAACCGTGCCAAAAGCTGGTGGCGTGCCGGTGGGACTCCACCCATATGGGTGTGTGACTCCACCCATAATTCGGTGCACCCCACCCCCCTGCACATGCACGTGTGACACCCACCCGCGCTTTTGGCACGCGATGGCACGGTGGGCACGGTAGGCCTGTTTTTCACCCTCCCCAGGCTCCAGAGGCTTTCTTGGAGCCTGGGGAAGGTGAAAACGGCCTTCCCCACTCTCCCGGAGGTCCTCCAGAGGCTGGAAACAGACTGTTTGCTGACTTCTGGTGGGACCGGAAGGCCCGTTTTTTGCTCTCCCCAGGCTCCAGAGCCTTTCTGGGAACCTGGGGATGATGAAAACGGCCTTCTCCCCCCCCCCTCCCCAGAGGCCAGAAGCAGCCTGTTTTGTGACGTCCAGTGGGCCCGGAAGGCTGAAAAATCAGCTGGCTGATGTGCGCCGGAGCTGAGGTAGGGCCACACTCACGTGCCCACCGATATGGCTCCACGTGCCACCTGTGGCACGTGTGCCATAGGTTCGCCATCATGGTTCTATTCTAATTAGCCAAGTGCATGTTTCCTGGAAAAAGGTAGATTGTTTTTTTTCTCTTGAAGTTGGAGCTACTTCAATGAATTCAGCATTTGTTCCCAACAAATGCCCCTCCCCACAGCGTCTCCTTAAGTCTCAGTCCCCATGTGTGCGTTGTGAAGGGGGCAGGGCGCTCTCCTCCCAAGTAGTAGTAGTGGTGGTGGTCAGCCTGCGCTGTTCCCGCCTTCTTTCCACTCTCCGTGCTCGAGGATCAGGAGGGGGTAGTCCTTGCTCATCACCTGAGCTGTATCTCTCATGTTCACTGCTTAGCTTCTCTTGGTCATCCTGCCCCTCTTCCTCCCTGCCTACAAGCCATCCCACTCCTGAAAGGCCCTGGCTTGACTCGGCCTGCTCCTCCCCATATTCCTCCGAAGCCAACAAAACCGCCTCCTCAATCTCCATCGGCTCCAGTTCCAGTTCGTCTTCCTCCGCAGATTCAGGCTCCGACGGGAGCATGACACTATGCCTCCATTGCTTCTACAAGCTAAGTTGCCTCTTATCTGACCGTTATCTAGTCTGCAGCTTTTCTTCCTGTCTCTCAGATGGAGATATCTGCAGCTCTTTTATTGGCCTCAAAGGCGGTCAGGACGTTATTTGTAAATGATAGATGTGAGCAATATCATATACTGTATCCTCCCTCCCGCCAACGCAAGAGTCAGCAATGTCTTCTTTTTCAATATCTTCCCTCTCTCTTAATTAGAATTCCCTAACGTGACAATAAAGTTAGAAGACAAAGAAGATGTCTCCTGGCTTCCAAACAACCAGGTGGCAGAAGGAAGTCGGAGTTTCTCAGTTGATCGTTCAGGTACAGAAAAAGTAACCTAGATTTGTGCCCAGTGCTTTTTAAGGCCCACGGAATGGAGCTAGACAAAATTAAGGAACTAAATTCCTTAAATGAAGTGTAGTGGAGCATAACGATTACAGGCAGGGGTGGCATTCACTTACCTTGGCTATCGGTTCGCAAATGTGAGCGCGCGCCTCCGCCACGCATGAGCAGGGCCTTCCACGAATGCGCAAGCAACAAAAACGGGACATGACGACGTCCAGGCGGGTGGGCGGAGCCTCCCGCAACCGCCACTATCGGTTCACCTGAATCGGATAGAAGCAGCTGAATATCATCACTGATTATAGGGCTGAACCAAGAGCTAGGTTGTGCACAGCTTATATTTATTACCTTAGTCCAGGAGTCTGCAAACTTGGCTCTTTTAAGACTTGTGGACTTCAACTCCCAGAGTTCCTCAGCCAGCTTTGCTGGCTGAGGAACTCTGGGAGTTGAAGTCCACAAGTCTTGAAAGAGCCAAGTTTGCAGACCTCTGCCTTAGTCCAAGCAATCTACCGTATTCCATCTTCAGTGCTCTTCTCCAATATTTGGGATAAGTATATAATATTAGCAAGCTTACTTCTAGAATGATTAATGTAAATTTCACTGAGCCAAGAACACCCCCACCAACACTTGCAGGCCAAGCTACTTGCATATCAAGGGAAAGCAAATCCCACTCCTTTCTGGCACTGATGTTGTTACCTAGTTGGGTAATGAAACATCTGTAAGAAAACAACGAAGCACACGGCGCGCCGAGAACCTCACAGTTGAACCTTGAGATACAAATAATACTTATCTGTTTGTTTTCTTTCTGTGTAGGATTTCCAGTTCCCAAGTCTGAAGTGATCCATGGGGGAGATCCATGGATTCCGGAGCCTATTTCGCAAGAAAAAGAAATTCCAGTAGATTATGGTTCCGGTAAGATTAACTATTGAGAGAATTATTGCGATTAATCTAGATTTCCCACATCAGGAGTTCCTTAATTGGGGTACCACTGAAAAGACCAGCTTATGGAAAAATTCTTTCCATGTGATTACTAAGAGTTGACACTAAGTTGATGTCACATAATCAATTAGTCAATTAATCTAGCTTTCTCAGATTAGAAGTTCTCTAATTCTGCTCCATTATACCTTTAAAAAACTACTACACTGTAGCATTGATCTAGACTTTGGAAAACCAAGTTCAGTTATTAATTCAGCCATTGGATCATCTTGATTTGAGGATAACACAATTGGAGAAATACCATGATTATATTTTGAAGTATGTTAAAACAAAATTACTTTTCTTTCCCTCCATATATGCCCTTAATGTTGTGCTTGGTAAAATGTGCCCATTCTGAAATTACTGTGTATTTTTTTGGGTGGTGGGGGGACTATCCTTCACAGACTGGCTCTAAGGCAGCGTATTGTCCTCCAGATATGTTAGTATTACAGTTCCCAGCATTCTAAGGCATCGGAGCAAAGAGAATTCTGGCAGTTGAAGTCCCAATACACACGGAAAATCCCGGGTTGGGAACAGTTGTTCTGAATTATTGCCTAAAAGTTCTGGGATTTGCCCAGAAAATTGTAGATATCTCCCCCCCCCCCCCCGTTGCCAGTTATCAAAATAACATTTCTATCGTTTCTCATTTCTTCTGATCAGAGCTTCCAGATGTAATAATAAAGCTGGAACAGGAAGAGATTCCATATGTTCCCTGCCCCCAGGTTTCAGAAACAAGTGTGACATTCAAAGCAGTTCAATCAGGTAAGTGAGATTAATTTACTCCATTAAGTTTTATCATTAGGAAGAAAGAACTGTGCTGACCTTACCTCAAATTCCTTCTAAGAACCAGTTTGGTCTAGTCAGCAGTGGTGGGATTCAATTTTTTTTACTACTGGTTCTGTGGGCGTGGCTTCGTGGGCGTGGCAGAGGAAGGATACTGCAGTATTCCCATTCCCTCCCCACTCCTGGGGGAAGGATACTGCAAAACCCACATTCCCTCCCCACTCCTGGGGGAAGGATACTGCAAAATCTCCATTCCCACCCCATTCCAGGGAAAGGATACTGTAAAATCCCCAATCCCTCCCCACCCCACTAACCTGCTTTCCAGCTCCGTTCTTCTGTGCAGGGCAACAAAAGAAAACCCAGCTGATCAGCTGGGACTCAGGAGGCAGTGAATAGATCTGGGCCAGGGCCAGCCAGAGGTGGTATTTGCCGGGTCTCCGACTTTCCTTAGGCATGAAACTGGCTGGGGAACTTTGGGTCAGTCACCCTCTCTGAGCCCAATCTACCTCACTGGGTTATTGTTATTGTGGGGGAAAGAAAAGGAAGAAGGAATATTAGATAGATTTGCCACTTTGAATTATTTATAAAAATAATAAAGGTAGGATAAACAAATAACATAACATAATAAGAGAGTTGGAAGGGACCTTGGAGGTCTTCTAGTCCAACCCCCTGCACAGGCAGGAAACCCTACACCATTTCAGACAAATGGCTATCCAACATTTTCTTAAAAATTTCCAGTGTTGGAGCATTCACAACTTCTGCAGGCAAGTCGTTCCACTTATTAATTGTTCTAACTGTCTGGAAATTTCTCCTTAGTTCTAAGTTGCTTCTCTCCTTGATCAGTTTCCACCCATTGCTTCTTGTTCTACCCTCAGGTGCTTTGGAGAATAGTTTAACTCCCTCTTCTTTGTGGCAACTCCTGAGATATTGGAACATGGCTATAATGTCTCCCCTAGACCCCTAGTTTTCATTAAACTAGACATACCGAGTTCCTGCAACCGTTCTTCATATGTTTTAGCCTCCAGTCTCCTAATCATCTTTGTTGCTCTTCTCTGCACTCTTTCTGGAGTCTTAACATCTTTTTTACATCATGGCGACCAAAACTGAATGCAATATTCCAAGTGTGGCCTTACCAAAGCATTATAAAGTGGTATTAACACTTCACGTGATCTTGATTCTATCCCTCTGTTTATGCAGCCCAGAACTGTGTTGGCTTTTTTGGCAGCTGCTGCACACTGCTGGCTCATATCTAAATGGTTGTCCACTAGGACTCCAAGATCCCTCTCACAGTTACTACTATTGAGGAATAGTAGTAAGGAATGTATAAATAAGGAATGTAATGTTCCCTCTCAGTCAAGTACTTGCTTTCCTACTTAATCTCTTTCCAGTATGCACTAAGCAAGATGTTACTTCTGAACCAAGGTTCTCAACCTGGGTGCAATAACATGACATAAACATGTATGTGTATCTCTGTGTGTGTGTGTGAAATCCATATTCATTCTGCTTTTAGAGGATCTGAGATACCAAGCTGGAGAAAGACCTTGATCTGGGACACAAATTACATTATGGTTTAACACAATCTATGTAAACTGGGGCACCACCTGGGATAGATCTTAATGATCTTATTTCCATGAGTTAGTCAAGATATCGACCGAGGAGGTCTTCCAAGAGATGTCTGAGGACAATCAAGAGGTCGAAAATCCTGTCACAACTCCCCCAAACATTTTGACTCCCCCATCCCATCCCGCCAGATGTTCCAGCTGAAACCCTAATCCTTGCTTGATTTTTTTAATTATTATTTGCCTTTATATCCCGCCCTTCTCCGAAGACTCAGGGCGGCTTACACTATGTCAAGCAATTAAAAATGAGCATTTCTTTGTTTATCCCAATAGGAGGTGGCCATGACAAAATGTTGCAGAGAGAAATACCATTTTACTCCGGCTGTGTGAGACGTTTCCCTGACAAACCCGACCGTGTCAAGCAAGAGAACCAGAACACAGCCGAGAAGCCCCACAAGTGCTCTTGCTGCACCAAAAGCTTCATGAAGAGGTCCAACCTTCGTACCCATGAGAGAATCCACACGGGGGAGAAGCCATTCCGGTGCTCCGAATGCGGCAACAGCTTCAGCGATGGTTCCAGTCTCATCAGGCACAAGCGGAAGCACACCGGGGAGAAGCCGTACAGCTGCTCGGCATGTGGGAAGCGGTTCAACCAGAGCTCCAGCCTCATCAGGCATGAACGGAGTCACACAGAGCAGAGACCCTACAAATGCTTGGAATGCGGGAAAAGGTTCAATCAGAGCTCCACCCTCGTGCGGCACGAAAGGATCCACCGAGAACAGAGACTGTACAAATGCTCGGGCTGCGAGAAGAGATTTATTCAGAGCTCCAGTCTCCTGGCTCACGAGAGGATCCACCGGGGAGAGAAACCTTACAGCTGCACAGTTTGCGGGAAGGGCTTCGTCCAGAAATCTAACCTTCTGATTCACGAGATGAAACACACCGGTTTGAAGCCGTTCAAATGTCCGGACTGTGGAAAAGGTTTCAATCAGAATTCAAGTCTCGTCATACACCGGAGAATCCACACGGGAGAAAAACCGTACAGTTGCTCGCACTGCCGGAGACCTTTCAGCGACAAGTCGAGCCTTAACAAACACGAGCGAGCCCACCGAGGGGACAAACCGTACAAGTGTTCCAGCTGCGGGAAAAGTTTCGTGCGGAGGTCTCACCTCCTGACTCACGAAAGGATCCATACAGGCGTGAAGCCGTTCAAGTGTTCAGACTGTGGTAAAAGCTTCAGCAGCCGGTCGCACTTGATCAGACACGAGGGGACGCACACAGGGGAGAAGCCCTACGATTGCTCGTTCTGCGGGAAGAGCTTCAACCGGAAGTCCAACCTGACGAACCACGAGAGGACACACACAGGGGAGAAGCCTTACAAGTGTTCTGATTGCGGGAAAAGCTTCAGTGACAGGTCCAGCCTGATTAAACACGAGCGGATCCACACCGGGGAGAAGCCGTACAGTTGCGCGAACTGCGAGAAGAGCTTCAGCGACAAATCGAGCCTTATCAGGCACGAGCGAATCCATACGGAGGAGAAGCCGTACAAATGCTCCGATTGTGGGAAAGGATTCAACCAGAGTTCGAGTCTCATCGTGCACGAGAGAACCCACACAGGCGAGAAACCCTTCAAATGCTCCGACTGCGGGAAAGGCTTCATTCGCAGGACGATTCTTAATAAACACGAGAGGACCCATGCTGGGGAGAAACAATAAAAAAAAAAATCACCCCGGGTTAGTGGACAAGGCCCAGATTCCGTTATGAACTCCTAAGTCTTCTGATTTGACAATATACTTGCTTGAAGGAAGCTGTTGGAACGAATGTAGGCTAGTCATAGAGCTGTGCACTGAGAAATTCTTTTATTTCTGTGGTTTTAGATAGCCTTAGAGCAGAGAGGGACAATTACGGCAACTTTAGGACCTGTGGACTTCAACTCCCGGAATTCCTGAGACAGCCATTTTATGCTGGCTCAATAATTATGGGAGTTGAAGTCCACAGGTGATAACTTTCCCATAGTTGCCCATCCCAGCCTTAGAGAGATGTTTCTCCTGGCCTTCCAAGCCCTTTGTCGTCATCATGTGACATGGGGAATTACTCATAGACCATGGGTCAATACAGAATTCCCCGTTTAAAGGCATTACGTCAAGTGAATTGCAAACATGCTAGATTCTGCTGCTGGAATGTGATTCTGATATTATTCCTCCATGGAGATCTGTTGGCATATGTCATAGAGAAGGGGATGCGCAAGACAGTCTATAACGGTTAACAGTCTATAGACTGGAGGATTGTGAGAAAATAAAACGAGAGTGTATGATGGGAAAAAGAAAACATGGATTGTAAAGAATTATGAACCTAAACTAAGAAAAGAGGCGGCTGCATTAGTAACCATAAAAAGTACCTTTTTTAAAACATTTAAGTGTTGTTATCTATGCCATCATGGATAATAGTCCCTATTGGAAGGACGGATATCCCTGTTTAAATGGATGACTGAGTCATTCTGGCTTTCCAAAACATTAGAAGCCGTTTGGGTATATAGAGCAGTGTTGGCAAACCTTTTCGACACTGAGTGCCAAACTGCATGTGCAGTGGGACCAGATATTGGCAAACAGGCTGTTTTCAGCCTCCGGAGGACCTCGGGGGGGGGGGGTGTGGGAGGCCGTTTTTACCTCCCCCCCTGACTCCTAGAGAGGCTCTGGAGCCAGGTGAGAGAGAAAAACGGGCCTTCCCCACCACCCCCGAGGCCCTCCGGAGGCAGGAAACAGCTCTATGTCCCTATTGGTAGGCCCAGAAGGCCCGAAAATCAGCTGGCCGGCGCGCGCATGCACGCCGGAGCTGAGCTCATGTGCCCACTGATATGGCTACGAGTGCCACCTGTGGCACACGTGCCATAAGTTCGTCATCACGGATATAGAGTTTCACATCTGTAATTAGATTTCTTTTTCCCTCTCTTCTCTTGCACACCCATGTCCTCACTGTAAGTCTTCCTTAAGACTAAGGGGAAATACGGTAACAGTCTAGCACAGGGCTGTCAAACTCGATTTTGTTGAGGGCCGCATCAGGGTTGTGTTTGACCTTGGGGGGGGCCGCGGTCCTCCAGAACTCTGTTTTCGCTGGCAGAGGCACCACGGGCCAGTCCTTCGCTGTTTCCAGGGTGCCCCCCCCCTCCCCGGACCAGATCTAAGCACCCTGGTGGCCGGATTTGTCCCCCGGGCCTTGAGTTTGACACCCTGGTCTACAGACATAGATAATGCTTGTCTTACAACTACAGTTAGGATCAGAATTACTGATCCTAAAAGCAAAACGGTTGTTAAATGAGGGGGGCCTGATTTACGACCTTTTTTGCCATAGTTGTTAAGCGAATCACTGCAGTCGTTAAGCGAATCACACGGTTGTTAAGGGAATTCAGCTTTCTCCGATGACTTTGCTTGTCGGAAGCCAACTGGGTAGCCAACATGACCCCAGGACATTGCGACCATTGTTAACGTTTGCCGGTTGCCAACCTTCCAAATTTTGATCATGTAACCATGAGGATACTGCAACGGTCGTAAACACAAGGACTTTTCTCAGTGCCGTTGTAACTTTGGTTGCTAAACGAATAGTTGTAAGTCGAGGACTACCCATATCTAAAAGGCATCGGTGGAGAATCAAGTTGAGCATGGACCAAGAGATTGAGCTGAAATTAAGAAAAAGGAAATTCAGGGTGAATATACAGGCAGTTCCTCGACTTATAAACACGATGGAGCCCCAAATTTCTGATGCCGAGACATTTGTTAAGTGAGGTTTGCCCCATTTTATGACCTTTCTTTGCCACTGTTAAGTGAATCACTGCATTTGATAAGTTAGTTGGTTTTTTTCTCTATCTCAGAGGTTGGCAACCTTAAACACTCAGAGCCACAAAGGCCCTAACTGGAAGCCCCCTATTCAATTCTGGAGACCGTTCCCCCCCACCCCCGTGTCTCCTTCTAGTGCAGCGTCCTTTTTCCTCTACCTATCCTAACTGAAAGTCCTATCAATTGCGGAGCTGACTGGCAATGAAGCCGCAGCAGAGGGATGAAAGAGCCACATGCGGCTCCAGAGCCACAGGTTGCCGACCTCTGGTCTATCCCAGGAGTGAAATGCTCCCAGTTCGGACCGGATCACCTGATCCAGTAGCATTGGTGGTGGGTGATTCGGAGAACAGGTAGCAAAAATTCCCTCCCACCCCCCTGCACATGCCTAGCTGAGCCGGGGTTTTTTTTCTCTTAAAAGCATTTTTTCTTTGGCCGAAGCTCAGCTGGGATTATCAGAACCTTTTGAAAGCATTTTTTTCTACAACCTCATTAGAAGGTTGCAAAAGGTGATCACATGACCCCAGGGCATGGCAAGAGTCATAAATCTGAACCAGTCGCCAAGCAGCTGAATTTTGATCACATGATCATGAAGATGCTGCAAAGGTCGTAACTCTGAAAAACGGTCATATGTCACTTTTTCCAGTGTCATCGTAACTGAACGGTGACTAAATGAATCACCGTACACCAAAGATTACCTGTCTTAAATTCTCCAGCTATTGTTGTATTATGCAGACCAGAACTGAACATGGTGTTTCAGAGTTCACGCTCTTGATAAAATAGCTTGGTTGGTGATCAGCCCAACCTTGCATTGGCCCCAGCGGTGGGCTGCTGGGAGTTCACAGGGGTTCGGGAGAAGATTCTGTGCAGTTCGGAGAATCCCCAAATCCCACTCCTGGCTGCCCCTGCGCCGCCCACCCCTTCCAGGAGTCTCCACACAGCCTGTGTTGGATGCAGGTAAGTGTAGGGCATTCGCGGAGGCTCAGGGAGGGCGAAAAACGGGCCTACCCCAAGTTAGGGAAGGCCAGAAATGGGCCCGTTTCTGGCCTCCAGGATGCCTCTGGACCCTGGGGAGGCCATTTTTGCCCTCCCAGAGGCTCAAGGGAAGCCTCCAGAGCAGGGGTCTCCAACCTTGGCCCCTTTAAGACTTGTGGACTTCAACTCCCAGAGTTCCTCAGCCAGCTTTGCTGGCTGAGGGACTCTGGGAGTTGAAGTACACAAGTCTTAAAGGGACCAAGGCTGGAGACCCCTGCTCCAGAGCCCAGGGAGGGCAAAAAGCCCCTCCCCCCCAGCCGTGATGCAGGAGGCTGACTAGGCCACGCCCACCATGGCCACGCTCACCCAGCAAAGGGCAGAGAACCCCTTGCTAAAAATTTTTTGAAACCCACTCATGATTGGCCCTTATGGCGGCAGCAGCTGGAATTAGGCACAAAATTGTGTGTGTGAGAGAGAAAGAGACAAGATGGAACCAGTGACTTTGGCCTCCCACAGCTATGCATGTAGGTCATCAGAGATGACCTCAATAAACAATTACTGAGCTCCAGGAGTTGTTGATCAGGGAATTCATTTAACACATATTTGTGTGCATGTGTTTTTTTTTATTTAATGTCCCTTGTCAGTCATCAAAATTCAGGTAAAATCCCTGATTTAGGACCACAATCGAGCCCCAAATTTTAAGACATTTTTGTCACAGTTTTCAAGCAAATCCAACTACTCCCACCCCCATCCCAATTGACTTTGCTTGTAGGAAGCTAGCCATGAAGGATACAACTGGTGCTCACATGTCTCCCTGGGGCAGTGCAATTGTCATAAATAAATGCCAATTGCCAAGTGTCTGGATTATTCAGAAATCAGTTCTTGTGTTCTGCCCTTCAGACATGTCACTTGATCTAAAAGCTCCAGGATTGAATATTGGCAGAGATCACACATTCTGCTCAATGGGCATCTAATTTACGTTAATCACATTTGGCTGGATGAAGTCACAGATGAAGTCTAAGTCTAAGCCATGATTTAAAGATGGCTTGCCTTTTTTTAAAGGACCACATAGATGGATTTTTTCCTATGGTGATGTGGCCCAAACCTAGTTCTTCAGGTCTTCAAATGGTGCCCCCATTGCTGCAGTATCTGAGTTCATCCATCTTTTAGAGCAGGGACAGGCAACCATGACCAGTTTACAACCTGTGGATTTCAATTATGGGCCGCGGTGTGGCTCAGGCTGTAAGAAGCCTGTTATTAAACACAGCTGCTTGCAATTACTGCAGGTTCTAGTCCCACCAGGCCCAAGGTTGACTCAGCCTTCCATCCTTTATAAGGTAGGTAAAATGAGGAGCCAGATTGTTGGGGGGGGCAATAAGTTGACTTTGTATATAAATATACAAATAGAATGAGACTATTGCCTTACACACTGTAAGCCGCCCTGAGTCTTCGGAGAAGGGCGGGATATAAATGTAAAAAAAAATAATAATCTCAGAATTGACGTATAGCTGGCTCAGGAATTCTGGGAGTTGAAGTCCACAGGTCATAAAGTTGCCATAGCTGCTCACCTAATTTAGAGCTTTGTGTCCTGATCTTGGCAATTTCCAAGTGTGTGGACTTCATTTCCCAGAGTTCCTTAGTAAATGCTTATTACTGAGGATTCTGGGAGTTGAAGTCCACCCATATGAAAAATTTGAAAATACCAACAGAATATTGGGTGAGCCCAATTTGGATATAGCAACTTTACTATTGAAGTTGTAGCTTACAGAATTTAGTGAATATTCCCTATAGATCTTAAATACTATGCATTTATACACCGAGCCTGTCAGAAACAGTTGCTTGCAATCTTGGTGTATGAAATGAAAATTGCCTTCACCTTAAGTGAGCATACCTACATTTGCCGGATGATCTCTGCATGCGGCAGCCGTTGTTCTTTTTAATTCACTGATGATCTTCCAGGTGTTATTTTGGGGATCAAAAGAGTTTGGAGAACAATTGCGCTAGAGGTTTTCTAATCAAAGATAATTTTTTTTAAAAAAAAATCTCACTGCAAATAGGCCTCTTGAATCCTGGTTTGTGTATGCATCAGTGGTGGGTTGCTACCGGTTTGACTCAGATCAGGCGAACCCGTAGCGGCGGTGGGAGGCTCCGCCCATCCACCCAGATGTTTCTGCACATGCACAGAAGCATCGCACGGGCAAGCCCACAAGTGCGTGCACACCGAGCGAACCAGTTATACATGCATTTACACCGGTACATACACAAACATACAAACCAGGATACAGGGAGCTTATTAACTATTAGTTTTTTAATTTGATCACATGATGCAAAGATCCAGCTGTCTAGAAAAGGCTCTGATGCTGGGAAAGGAGGAGGGAAAGAGAAGAAAAGGAGGATGAACTCAGATACTGCAGCAATGGGGGCATCATTTGAAGACCTAAAGAACCGGGTTTGGGCCATATCACCATAGGAAAAAATCCATCTATGTGGTCCTTAAAAATCAGCAACTCAATGGCACATAATCATGTTTATCATAGGAGACATGATCCACTGAAGACCCACTGAAATAAGACATTTTGGGCAGTGCTTGCAACATGCTCTCAAAATTTGGAATTTTAATTCTCATATTTAGAATGGTGTCCAATGAAATAGGCACCAACTGTTCTGACCCAGCCTTCACAGAAGCAAGAAACAGGCTCCTCGCAAAAAAAAAACCCTTTTATTTACACCTTGTGAATTAACTGCATTCACCCACAAAGTCCAGGCAAGAGTCCTGCAAGGAGTTAAGTGAAGCAATAGGCCTTATCAGCTTGCTGCAAATTAAGTTAGTTCAAATGAGCAAACCACAGTTCTGGCAAAAAGGGATGTGGTGGCTCAGTGGCTAAGACGCTGAGCTTGTCGATCAAAAGGTTGGCAGTTCAGCGGTTCAAATCCCTAGTGCCGTGTAACAGGGTGAGCTCCCGTTACTTGTCGCAGCTTCTGCCAACCTAGCAGTTCGAAAGCACCTAAAAAATGCAAGTAGAAAAATAGGGACCACCTTTGGTGGGAAGGCAACAGCGTTCTGTGTGCCTTTGGTGTTTAGTCATGCCGGCCACATGACCACAGAGACGTCTTCGGACAGCGCTGGCTCTTCAGCTTTGAAACGGAGATGAGCACCCACCCCCCCAGTCGGGAACGACTAGCACATATGTGCGAGGGGACCCTTTACCTTTACCTTACCGTTCTGGCAAGGCAGTCTTTGTCGCACGAAACACAATGAGCAAAATCTCCAGAAATGCGAACGGTTGTCTGCTACGACCACCACTCCCCTTCCACCTATTTCTTCCCCAGCCAGGGAGGGGCCATTCAGTGTCCATGTTTGTTTTGGTTCCCAAGTTGACTTCTTGTCCTCCGTTGTTCATCTCTCCTATCAGCTCTGCGCATACATGCATCTGGAACAGGCCCCAGCTGTTCTTCCTCCTCACTCATCTCTGATTCCAAAGTCAGCTGCCTCTCCAGTGTCTGGGAAATGCCAGATGGCCCTGGCTCTATCTCTGTGTCCGACGCTGAGCATCCATCAGAGCCTTCCCCAGGCTCCAGAACTGGCCCAAGTTCTTCCCCAACCTCATCATCATCTGAGTCTGTTGCCAGCTCCACTGGGAGCTGGCAGTCCACAACACCAACACAATTTCCTAGTAGGCTTGGAATTGTACAATTTTAAGACTGGTGAATTATGGGACTTGCACATCTTAAAATTGCTGAGGTTGAGAAACACTGTTCCAAGAACTGGAATGAAAAGGAATATTCCTGGAATCCAATATAATGCTTAATATTTCCAAAAGTGCCACTGCTCCCTCTCCCAATTTGCAACCATTCCTTTAAAAAATACATTGTTTGCCAATTTTGCACTAATATACCTGAAATACATCTGAAGGTATGGAGGAAACTATCCGTCAGCACTTGCAAGCTGTAAAACCCAAAACATATATTCTTTTAATGATGTTAAATATGTTAAATTTATTCATCAACAATATTTATGACTCTTAATAATTAGAGCCTTGGTGCAGCTTACAGTGACAAAAAATAAGAAAAACCACCTTCTACTAATTTTAGAATAAACTCATCATTGTAACAACAAAGGTTTTAGCAACCTATCAAATATGAGAGCTGAAAGTATGGGATGAATAGAATAGATATACTCCACTTCTACTTCATTTTTGAAATGGTGGCATTGACGGATCTCTAAATCCCATCTCTAAATATGGCATTAAAGCAACGTTTCTCACCCTCAGCGGCTTTAAAGATGTGTGGACTTTAACTCCCAGAATTCTCCCAGTCAACATGCTGGGGAATTCTGGGAGTGGAAGTCCACATACAGTATGTTAAATTGCTGAGGTTAGATTTAAAGTCAAGTTGAGATTGTGTGTCTCCTTCAAGGCAAAGCTGATCTAGATCAAGAAAAGGAAAAATTGATTCAGTATCTCAGAAAAGGCTTTGTCCATTCCCGCCTTTTTCTCAATATGGATTGGATCCTCTTCAACAAAAGGATTTTGGGGTGTGTGTGTGTGTGTGTGTGTGTGAATTCAATCAGAGTGTTTTTTACTGGTTCCCACTGTCCCGCTGTTGGAAGAAATATCCATCTGGGTTCAGTTCCAAGTGGGGACAAAGACACTGGAAACATGGAGAGTGCTTGGAAAGATGGTTTAATGGTGGTCAGGATCACATGGCTTGAGATCCTGAACAGAAAAGGGTGAGATCCTGTGTGCTCCCTGGTTTTATGCTTTTTCTGAGCTTTGAACTTTCTGGGGCACAGGAAGAATACCCTGATTGGCTGTCAGACTCCCAGGGGGTGGGGGTCTTAGCTAGCATTGTAGGTTGTCCCTCAAGCTTGCCTGAGCCTTGCCATGTGGTGAGTTTCTGTTCTATTGTGTTGCAAATGATGGGGGGATTGAGTGAGCTTGGCTGAAGCCTTAATTGCCCATTGACAAAGGTGGGGGGGAGTCAGGAAGCTGCTTTGTCTTTAAAACATGTTTCTCCATTTCTCATCCAGGGAAATATATTCTGCCTTTTAAATATTTTCTAAAATATTTCATTCTTCTAGGAGGGGGGTGGGTGCTAAATTCCTATACCGCAACTAAAATACTGAATGTGGCATTGTACATAGCTAATAATTTTATTTAGTTAATTTAATAATTGTAACCCTATTACAAATGACAGGATTCCCTTCATTCCCAAAATTTCTCTTTGCTCCATTTCTTCTTCCATCAGCTGTCTCAATGTCTGCAGTCCCCCAAAACTAATGTTATCATTTGAGAATTTTCTCCGAACATCCCATATGGATAACTGAACTTCTAACAGTCCTGATGTTTTCTTTCTGAGAAATTAATTAAATAAAAGTGATAGCCAAAACAAAAGTAACCGATGCAGGTGTAAAGAACCTGCCCCAAATTCAGAATTAAGGATAAGGTCTGTGATGGATCCAGAAATTTAACAGATTTAACAGAGTTGGGAAGGACCCTGCAGGTCATCTAGTCCAACCACCAGCCCAAGCAGGAGACCCTACATCTGCCTCTATCTAGGATTGAACACACAACCTCCCGATTGTGAGGCAAGAGCTCCACCTCTAGGCCACAGAAGCTGGCATAATTACATAAAGCATCAATATAGTACTTCTTCATGCTGTTGGAGAATACTTTGTTCCTCCATACAAGCAAGAACACCCTGCAAGTAGAAAACAGATAAAGGAAGTCCTCAACTTACAACCGCAATTGAGCCCAAAATGTCTGTTGCTAAGTGAGACAGTTGAGGTGTCAATTTTGCCCCATTTTATCACCTTTCTTGCCACAGTTGATAAGTGAATCACTGCAGTTGTTAACAGTTTCTAACACAGTTGTTAAGTGAAACTGGCTTCCCCATCGACTTTGCTTGTTGGAAGGTCGCAAAAGTTGATCACATGACTCCAGGACACTGCAGCTGTCATAAATATATGAACCATGAACCATAAATATGAACCAGTTGCCAAGCAACTGAATGTTGATCATGTAACCATGGGGATGCTGCTGCAATGATCGTAAGTGTGAAAAGCGGTCAGAGGTCACTTTTTTCAGCGCTCTTGTGACTTTGGACAGTCACTAAATGAACTGTTGTAAGTCAAGGACGACCTATCTATTAGGGATTTCTTTTCCCTGCTACGCTAAATTCTCTTCAGGAGGAAGATTGTAGTTTCTATACATTTCCACGATCTAAGGCTCTTCAGATGTGAATGCAGCCATGGCTGCTGGGGAATTCTGGGAGCTGGAAGTCCACACATCTTAAAGGTTGAGAAGCACTGGCCTACAATCTAGGGATGGTTTGACCACACAACAGAAGATGCAAATGGTAGTGTTACCATTCTAGGCATTTCCTATGATATCTAGTGAAACTCAAACTCCATTTTTTCTTCACATCATCAAAAAAAACACAACCCCAAGCCTGTCTTAGTGCCCAGCATGACATTTCTAGTGTCTGGTAAGCTTTGTTCAGTCGCTAACAGTTTTCCCACAATGAGAGCCTTGATCATGAGATCATAGGGCTGGAAGGAACCTCTTATGTCTTCTAGATCAGGGGTCTCCAACCTTGGCAACTTTAAGACTTGTAGCATACTTGTGGACTTCAACTCCCAGAATTCCTCAGCCAGCAAAACTGGCTGAGGAATTCTGGAAGTTGAAGTCCACAATTATGTTGGTTGAGGAATTCTGGGAGTTGAAGTCCACAATTATGCTGGCTGAGGAATTCTGGGAGTTGAAGTATACAAATATGCTGGCTGAGGAATTCTGGGAATTGAAGTACACAAGTATGCTGGCTGAGGAATTCTAGGAATTGAAGTATACAAGTATGCTGGCTGAGGAATTCTGGGAGTTGAAGTCCACAATTATACTGGCTGAGGAATTCTAGGAGTTGAAGTGCACACGTATGCTGGCTGAAGAATTCTGGGAGTTGAAGTCCACAAGTACGCCGGCTGAGGAATTCTAGGGGTTGAAGTCCAGAAATCTTAAAGTTGCCAAGGTTGGAGACCCCTGTTTTAGATCAGCCCCCTGCTTAAGGTAGGAGACCTTATAACATCCCGATCAAAGGATTGTCCAGTCTAGGGATGAAGCACCAACAACTTCCGGAGTTAAGCCCCATGTGGGTGCTCTTGTGTGCAGGCAAAGTGATTGAATCATAGATTTAATTTTTCTTTTTTTCATCCTGCATGAGTTCTCTCATGTTTCCTCAGGCTGGATTTGTATGAAAAGCTTTTCCCACAACCCAAACACGAGTAGTTTCTCCCCTCCATGGGTTTCCTTGTGGACCACAAGAAATGGTTCCTCATAGGGGATGAATTGGTTTGGTTTCTCTTTTGCACACATCCCTGAATTGCTCATCCGGTTCATGTGCAACCTGGAACTTTCCCCACAATCCGAGAACAGATTCTCCGGTTCTCTTTTGTGGGTGTTCTCGTGCTGGAGAAGGTTTGATTTCTGGATGAAGCTTTTCCCACATTTTGAACAGATGTAGGGTTTTTCCCTTGTGTGGATCCTCTCGTGTTTCATCAAGCTGGATTTGCTGGTAAAACCTTTAACGCAGCTGAAGCACTGGTAGGGCTTTTCACTGGTGTGGGTCCTCTTGTGTACGCCGAGAGTTGGTTTATTGATCACATTCTTCCCACACTTGGCACAGTCCAATCCTCCTGTGTGGGACTTTTGATGTTTTAAGAGGTTCCACCAGCTGTTGAAGAATTTCCCACAGCCAGCACATTTGTGTTGCTTTTCACCCACATGTGTCCTCTCTTGCGCAATAAAATTGGACCTCTGGCTGAAACTTCTTCCACACGCTCGTTTAGATGGTTTCTTTCTTAGATGGATTTTGTCATGTATGACGCGCTTACATTTCAGCCTGTATCCTCTTCCACAGTGGCAGCAGGTGTGCAAATCTGATCCATTATGGGGGCCCTTGGGAACCACAAGAAGCTTTAATTTTGGAATGATGCTTTTTACACAGGGAGAGAACCAATATGGCTTCCTTCCCACTTGAGGTCTTTTGTGTCTGAGGAGAGCTAACCTAGAACCAAAGTGTTTCCCACCACCGGGGCAGGAATACAATTTCTCCCCTTGCTGTACACTTTCGTGTCTGCTAAAACTCGTTTTATCAACCAAGCTTTTCCCATGATATGTTTTCTCTCTTGTGTGGCTTCTTTGGTGGATCACAAGGCTTAAGCTGTGATGGAATCTCTTCCCACACTTCAAACACTCATAGGGTTTCTCTTTCTTATGCGTTGTCTCATGGACGAGAAGGTGCGACCTTTGAAGGAACCGCTTCCCACAGTCTGTGCATTGATAGGGTTTCTCGCCCATATGGACCCTCTCATGTATCCGGAAGTTCGACCGCTGAATGAAACCCTTCCCGCAGTGCTCGCACCGATAAGGCCTTTCTCCCGCTTCCATTTTTTCGTGCCTGAGGAGCGCCGATTTGTGACGGAAACACTTCCCACATTCGGAGCACATGTAGGGCTTCTCTCCCGTGTGGGTCCTCTCATGCCTGGTCAAGATGGACCTCTGGCTGAAACTCCTCCCGCATTCCGTGCATTTATACGGCTTCTCCCCTGTGTGAGTTTTCTCGTGTCGAACAAGGCTGGATCTCTGAGCGAAGTTTTTCCCGCAATCGGAGCACTGATGAATTTTCTCCCCCGTGTGGCTTCTTTCGTGGATGAGAAGGCTTAAGCTGTGATTGAATTTCTTCCCGCATGTTGAACATCCATGAGATGCCTCCTGCTTATGGGTCATCTCATGGACGAGGAGATGCCACCGCTGGACAAAGCTTTTCCCACAATCCGAGCACAGGTACGGTTTCTCGCCCGTATGGATTCTCTCGTGGATGAGAAAATTTGACTTCTGAATAAAACCCTTCCCACAGTGTGAACATTCGTAGGGCCTCTCCCCAGCCTCCATCTTTTCATGCCTGAGGAGTGCTGATTTGTGGCAGAAGTTTTTCCCACACTGAGAACATTTATATGGTTTCTCTCCTGTATGAGTCCTCTCGTGTCGAGTCAAGATCGATCTCTGACTGAAGCTCCTCCCACACTCCAAACACTGATATGGTTTCTCTCCTGTATGGGTCTTCTCATGTCTGACAAGGCTGGACCGTTGCGTGAAGCTTTTCCCACAAGCGGCACATTTATTCTCCTTATTTCCCGCGTAGTTCTTTGTCAGCTCCTCTTCTGTGGGATAAACAGAAAATCACAATGTGAAAATAAGCAAAGGAAGTCGTTGCAAAGAAATTCAGGATAGGGTATATATCACAGGCATTCCATGTCAACTCTGAAGCAAGCCTGGCTGAAGCCATCTTGTGCTGCCTCATTGTTGCCACGAAGCCTGAGAGGCGGAAGCGGGGGAGTAGATAGCCTGGCTAACAGTCAAAACAATTTTTTTTCCTGTGGGAACCAAAGTCATCATATCAGGTTGAAGGAGAGGAGGAGCCTGCCATCCATCTTCACTGGCCAATGTGACCGGTGAAACCTGGGAGGGGGGATTTTTACTTTTTTAATTAGGTGAAAACCGCGGGAACTGTTAGAGTTGGTTTTCACCGGCTGTGCTATAATGTCTCCAATGTTCTTTGAGAAATCTACTTGCCTCAGAGTTCTGCTTTCAATTTCAATGGGTGCGTTACTTGGAACGCTGACATCCTACTCTCTGAAGTGTGAAGAAGAGAAAATTGTGGTTATAGCTAGTCCTCAACTTACGGCTACAACTGTGACCAGACTTGCCATTGCAAAGCAAGGCAGTTAAGCGAGTCACTCCAATTTTATGACATTTTATGTCACGGTTATTAAGTGACTTCACTTATGATTCTTAAGTGAATCATTCAGTTCTTAAGTGAATCCAGCTTCCTCCCCATTGACTTTGCTTGTTGAAAACTGGCTGGACTTTGAACATCCGTAGGGTTCCCTCTTCCTTATGCATGGATGAGAAGATGCGATCTTCGAAGGAACCGCTTCCCACAGCTGGTGCATTGATAGGGCTTCTCGCCTGTAGGGATCCTCTCGCAAATGGTAATCACGTGAACTCCCCCCCCCCACGACAAGGCAACCATCTTAAGTAGACGCCAATTGCCAAGCATTTGAATGTTGATCACGTGACCCTGGGGGATGCTAAGATGGTTGTAGATACAATGACCAATTAGTCGCTTTTGTCATTGATGTTGGAACTTTGAACATGAATGATTGTAAATTGAGGACTACATGAATGATTGTAAATTGAGGACTACCTGTATATTCTTTTACAGTCCACTGTCTGGTGTTTCTATTTTCAAAGTTCACACTACTGAGTAGAAAACTTCAGGCGTCCTCCTCAAGTGTGAAGTATGCCTATTTAATGTATTGTATTAAACAAATTTATATATATACAGTGACTCAGGCAGTTAAAAACCCACAATTTAATCCTTTGGTAGCAACCACAGAATTATGATGTTTGTCAACTAATTGCAGAAGTTGAAAATTAGGCTGTTCAGTCTTGTAGTTTCTTCTCTGAGGGTGAAATGTTTAATACCATCGACATGTAGTCTTCACATTTGATAAAGCACAAATAAATATGTACTTGGGTACAAAAACTAAGAATACAGCCAAATCAGGCATATTGGAAACTTGAGACAAAACAAATAGAAAACATGAACAACAATACCATTTGTAAATATCTGAGATAGAATAGATAGAATAATAACTTTATAACAACTCATTATAAAGTTCGTCTGAACTTGTACTACTTGCTGGTTCTAACAGCCATTACTGGCAGCCATTGCTAGACAGTGTTCCTTCAATCTTGACCTTCACAGTAACTGACAATAAGACAGGCAGTAATAAAAGCAATTTTTACTCCAAGTCAGTGATGAAATCCAATTTTTTTTACTGCCGGTTCTGTGGCCATGGCTTAGTGGGTGTGGTTTTATGGGCATGGCAGAGGAAGGATACTGCAAAATTCCCATTCCCTCCCCACTCTGGGGCCAGCCAGAGGTGGTCTTTGCCCGTTCTCCAAACTACTCAAAATTTGCGCTACTGGTTCTCCAGAACCTATCAGAAACTGCTGGATTTCACCCCTGCTCCAAGTACTTGGAAATCCAGTAAAAACTGTTGAATTGCTTCTCTACGTAATTTTTGATTCGGCGATCCTGGAAGCTGATGTTTCTTCTCCTTCTTTCTGATGACATAACGATGCGTTATTTCAGGATCTAGCCATCTTGTGAAATAAAAACTCTTACCTGAACGAGCAGCTGGGAAGGCCCCATTTCCTTCAGAAGCCTGGCGATATAGCACCCACTGAACTTCCTGTTCTTCCTTCTTTACGATCCCAGCAGGAAACTCTGCTCAGAGAAATGAGACAATTATAGTACTTAGACATTTGCCAAAATCAAAAGTGTGTCTCCTTTGATTGCCTTATTGTCATCCTTGTAACATTTTTTTCCCCTGACATCTTGTTATATACAGATAGTCCTTGACCTACGTCCATTCGTTCAACGACTGTTCGAAGTTATGACGGTGCTGAAGGAATAGGGGTTACGACCGGTCCTTGGAGTTCTGGATGTCCAAGCACCCCCCCAGTCAACATGATCACACAATCTGGATGCTTGGTAAGCAGTTCACACTTACGATAGTGTGCTGTTCCCTGCGATCATGGGATTAGCATTTGCAACCTTCCCCGATGGTTTCCCCAGAAAGCCAATGGGAAAGCCAGCAGGAAAAGTCAGAAGTTGCTGAGATAAGTTTCCCCTATCTCCAGACCCTCTGTGTTCACGCTGCGCCTGCCACTGGTGCACACCCACACTCCCATCCTGACCTGCGTTCTCATACACACTCCCTTGCACCTCGCACCTCCCTACCGAACTTTTGCGTCTTATACACCCTTGTGTACCCCATCATTCTCTCTCCCTGGCCTGCACCTCTTACATATCTCCTTCTCAATCCATACCTCTTGCACACCCTCCCTGACCTGTGTCACACTCTTACACACACTCTTGCTCCCTCTCAGTGACCGATGTCACACACCTCATGTAACCTCAGGGGTGCTGGAATAACAGGAATCTTGGGACTGGGGTATAAGGACCATTCATTCAGCACCATTGTAATTTTGAACACCTGTTGAACAAATTGTTGTTAACCAAGGTCTACCTGTATATTCCTTCCATACACAACTAAATAATTCCCTTCCACTTTCTTTTTTAATGTTACTACAGGTTGTCCTCAATTTACAACAGTTCATTTAGTGACCGTTCGAAGTTACAACGGCATTGAAAAAAAGCGACTTATGATCGTTTTTCACTCTTCCGACCGTTGCAGCATCCCCATGGTCTTGTGATCAAAATTCAGATGCTTGGCAACTGACGGTTGGCATTTATGACAGTTGCAATGTCCTGGAGTCATGTGATCGGCTTTTGCGACCTTCTGAAAAGCAAACTCAGTGGAGAACCCAACAACCTTGTTACTATCTGAACAAATGCAATGATTCCCTTAACAAGAAAAGTCATACAATGTGGCAAAACTCACTTAGCAACATAAATTTTGGGCTCAATTGTGGTCGTAACTCGAGGACTAACTGTATATGTTCTGCAGCAAACTACTTTGTATGTATCACACAAGACTTATCTTCTTCCTGTTCTGATTTGTTTATGGGCTTCCTTAGAAGTGGGAGAAAATATTCTGGCCATTCAACTTTTAGCAATTACCCCATGGAATTCTGCAGTGCTTGAGCGCTTTGATCTTTCAAAAGGTGGCGCAGTGGTTAGAAGGCAGCACTGCAGGCTAGCTCACCGCCAGGAGTTCGATTCTGACCGGCTCAAGCTTGACTCAGCTTTCCATCCTTCCAAGGTGGGTAAAATGAGGACCCAGATTGTTGGAGGCAACAGGCTGACTTTGTAAACTGCTTAGAAAGGTCTGTAAACCACTATGAAGCGGTATATAAGTCTTAGCGCTATTGCTATTGCTATCTTCTTCAGAGGTGGTATTCAGCCGGTTCACACCGGTTCAATCGAACAGGTAGCAGCAATCGCGGGTGCGGCTGCCCAACCCACCCTGGCTCCAATTCGTGCTATTTAGATACGTTTTTGAGGCCTGGCGCCTGCGCAAAAAGCACGCATGCACAAACCATATGCATGGAAGGCCGGACGTATGCGGGGACAGCACTCACGCGGGGTGAACCGGTGGTAAAGGGAAGCGAAACCCACCCCTGATCTTCTTGCTTTTTTATTCATTTCTACAAGAGACTTTTGCCTTTGCAATGAGACAGAAGATTTCTAACGATTTGAGATGAACTGGACTTTCCTTCTTACCTGGAGTGTTATCTGCTATAGTTTCACTTTCTTGGCCAGGTGAGAGCAAAGCTTTCCTTTCTTGTTCCACATTTCCTGACAGCCACTTCTCCTCTCCTTGTTCCAATTTTATTATTACATCGGGGAACTCTGCCAAAAACAAAATATATGGCTCAATGAGTCAACAGAATGATATTCTTGGGGAGAGGAGAATCGGGAAGTTCTTGATCATTCTCTATGGCAGTTTCTAGTTTTTTTCCACAAGAAAAGAAAGTATTAAACCAGGGGTGTTAAACTCAAGGCCTGCGAGCCGGATGCAGCCCGCAGGGTGCTTAAATCTGGCCCGCGGGGCCACCCTGGAAATTTACCTCTGCTGTTTGATTTTGTATTATAGCACTTAACAACAGCACTTAGACTTATATACCACTTCACAGTGCTTTACAGCCCTCCCTAAGCAGTTTACAGAGTCAGCATATTGGCCCCAACAATCTGGGTCCTCATTTTACCCACCTTGGAGGGATGGAAGGCTTGAGCTAGTGAGATTTGAACTGCAGGTAGCAGTCAGCTGAAGTAGCCCGCAGTGCTGCACTCTAACCACTGCGCCATCTCGGCTCTTGTCATTATCATGTTATTTATGCTATTGGTTTTTATTATTAGTTGAATAATAAAAATTAAAATAATAATAATAATAATAATAATAATAATAATAATATTTTTATTTATAGACCGCCCTTCTCCCGAAGGACTCAGGGCGGTGTACAGCCACAAGTAAAATACAGAAAGAAAACAACGGTACAAAACTAAAAACAAACAAATAAATAATAAATAAATAAATAAATAAAATAAAATAAATAAATAAATAATAAAAATAAGAATACAATAGTACAAATGGCTTTTCTGCCTGAAAAAGCAATTTATTATTAAACAATGGGGTATAAATTTAGAAATAAAATGTTTAGCGGAGTATGAAGAATAATAGAGTAATCGATGTTTGCCAGTAATATCTGGTAGAAGAGATAGGAAAATGGTTATAGTACAGAACTGTGGAAAGAAAGAAGAGAAGGGGGAAAAAACGCATCTTGAGGGCATCTGTGTCAAATGCCCACTATGGCCATGGCCATGCCCACCCCAGCCACACATCCACCCTCTGCGGTCAAACACAACCCTGATGCAGAACTCAATGAAATCGAGTTTGACACCCCTGTATTAAACTGATTCAAAAATGTCACGTTTTACAACGTCTTAAACATTTAATTCAAAGACTTTGCAAGGCAAAACTTAGAACTAAGGAGAAATTTCCTGACAGTTAGAACAATTAATCAGTGGAACAACTTGCCTCCAGAAGTTGTGAATGCTCCAACATTGGAAATTTTAAAGAAAATGTTGGATAGTCATTTGTCTGAAATGGTGTAGGGTTTCCTGCCTGGGCAGGGGGTTGGACTAGAAGGCCTACAAGGTCCCTTCCAACTCTGTTGTTATTATTATTATTAAAATGTATCTGAAAGGAACGTTTTCGTCAGCTCTCTCACCTAAGCCATTCTCCAATGGAATCCCCTCTTCGTTTGCTGCCGGATGAGCTGAGTTCTGGGCTTCTTTTCCGCTCTTGAGCTGTGAGGTCATGTCACGCTTGGGACCTGGGCGGAAAGAGAATCAATCCAAATGCAGGGAATCCTCAACTTACAACAGTTCACTTAGTGACCATTCGAAGTTACAACAGCACTAAAAAAAGGAACTTATGATCATTTTTCACATTTATGACCGTTGCAGCATCCCCACGATTATGTGGTTTACATTCAGATGCTTGACAACTGACTCACATTTATGACGGTTGCAGTGTCCCGGAGTCATGTCATCACTGGTGACCTTCTGGCAAGCAAAGTCAATGGGGAAGCCAGATTCACTTAACAACCATGTTACTCATTTAAGAACTGTACTGCGTCACTTAACAAATGTGCCACGAAAAGTTGTAAAATGGGGCAAATCTCACAACAAATTTCTCACTTAGCAACATAAATTTTGGGCTCAATTATGATCGTACATTGAGGACTATTGTATAGTCTCTGGTTTATGACCAGCCCTTAGTCAACATTTTAGGGAATTTTAGAGGCTAGGATAATGATTTGAAGTTGGTTACAAAGTTTGGCCTAGCTCTAGAGCAGTGATGGCTAACCTTTTTTGCCATCGCATGCCGGGGCGGGGGGAGGGTCATGCGTGGGCATGCCCGCATCCATAATTCTATGCACCCCACCCCTGCGCATGTGACCCCTCCCCCCTCCCCCTGCTTCTTGCACGCGATGGCCCAGTAGGTCTGTTTTTCTCTTTCCCCAGGCTCCGGAGCCTTTCTAGGAGTCTGGGGAGGGCGAAAATGGCCTTCCCCCCACTCCCGGAGGCCCTCTGGAGGCCAGAAATGGCCCATTTGTCAACTTCCAGTGGGAAGCCTGGGGAGAGAGAAAAACGGGCTTTCCCCAACACTCCCCCAAGGCCCTCCAGAGGCAGGAAACAGCTTGTTTCCCTACTTCTGGTGGGCCCAAAAGGTCCGAAAATCAGATGGCCGGTGTGTGCATGCGCGCCGGAGCTGAGCTCATGTGCCCACCGATATGGCTATGCATGCCATAGGTTCGCCATCACAGGTATAGAGTCTCCTGCTTGAGCAGTGATATTGTCATTGTCATCGGGACACTTGGTACCCTGTCCAAGAATTTTATAAAATACATCAAGAAATTGCAGCTTCCTGCAATAACACCAGTGGAACTGCAAAAAACTGTGCTACTCAGAACATCGTACATCTTAAGAAGGTGCTTGGTTGATACCCAGGATGCTAGCAGCAATCCGCATCAACCATTAGCAGCAGTCAGTGGTATTTGTGATGCATTTTTGACACTCAGTTGACTGAGTTTCATAGTTTAATGAATAAAAGAGGTAATAGAAGCAGAAAATCTTTTTTTAAAAAAATCCTCGTTTCTAGAGCCGGTCCCAGAATAGCTCGAGCACCTCCCCCACCCCACCCAGCTGCAACAGACAAGCAGAGCTGGTAGCCGGCACCCCCCACCCCCCAAACCCAATCCACGATGCGCAAGAGGCATGTGCAGACGACGATACACAGCGCATTACTATAGGCGGTTAGAAAATTTTACTACTAACAGAGATACAAAAGTGGACAGTAGGTATAAAAAGGTTGACTACCCCTGGCCTAAACCAGAACAGGTTTCTGCATCACTGGATTTGAGGCAAGTGACAACCTATTCATAAATTAAAAGTCTGCCAAATCATAATATCTTCCAAATTGTTTATTGTTTAAATCCTCGTTTCTAGAGCAATTCTTCAGCCGTGAACGCCAACTCAACATCGGAAAACTGATCGAGGTCAAACCTTCCCCCGCACCCATCCATCAATCCATCAATCAATCAGTCCGTGCATATGAGAGAAAATTGTGGATTAGTAGGGAAACTCGACCCCTTTTTAATGCATTAATCCTTATGCATTCATTCAGCAGCGCTGAGGGGGCCGCGCTGCAAAGGGAGATCCCCGGATTCCACCGAGAGATTTACGCGTCTTGTTGTTTTTTGCAACCTCGCTCGCTTCTTTCCTAGCTCCTCCCATGTGTTTATTCTCTTTTTTTTTCTCTCTCTCCCCTGCCACCCCGCCCGGCCCCCTCTCCCCTTCCCTCCAACTCACCCGTTCCTTGCAACCTCGCCATGGCCGGATCTGCAAAGTTTAGGATTCTGCAAGATCGCGCAAGCCAGATCCAAAGGCTCAAGCGCGGCGTGGATGCAACATAGGGAGGGGGGGCTCTTTTTTTGGGGGGGGCACTTTTCTCCACCTCTCAGATCTTTGCCCGTCTGATCCTGTCTAGGATTGTCCGCTCGCTCCGTTTAACCCCTTCGGCGTTTAGGAAAGCGAGGGACGGGGGGGAGAGACATCGCTTCTTCCCGGGAAAAGACCAGGACAGGACAGGAGGACGGAAGCGAGGCTGGATAGCTCAATATCGCCGCAGCTTCCACTACGCGCAGGTGGGTGAAAGCTTATGTCTCTTATGCTCAGTTTGGTGAAAATTTATTTATTAAATTTGTTTGGCATCCATCTCACCCGGAGATAACGCTGGTATCTCCAGATATTAAAAAAGAATAAGATTAGATTAGATTAGAATTCTTTATTGGCCAAGTGCGATTGGGCACACAAAGAATTTGTCTTTGGTGCATATGCTCTCAGTGTACATAAAAAGATAAGATACGTTTGTCAAGAATCATAAGGTACAACGCTTAATGATAGTAATAGAATAAAATAGAATAGAATAGAATAGAATAGAATAGAATTTTTTTATTGGCCAAGTGTGATTGGACACACAAGGAATTTGTCTTGGTGCATATGCTCTCAGTGTACATAAAAGAAAAGATACCTTTATCAAGGTACAACACTTACAACACTTAATGATAGTCATAGGGTACAAATAAGCAATCAGAAAACAATATCAATATAAATTGTAAGCAACAAAGTTACAGTCATAAGTGGAAGGAGACGGGTGATGGGAACAATGAAAAGATTAATAGTAGTGTAGATTTAGTAAATAGTTTGACAGTGTTGAGGGAATTATTTGTTTAGCAGAGTGATGGCGTTCGGGGGAAAAAACTGTTCTGGTGTCTAGTTGTTCTGGTGTGCAGTGCTCTATAGTGTCGTTTTGAGGGTGGGAGTTGAAACAGTTTATGTCCAGAATATGAGGGGTCTGTGGATATTTTCACAGCCCTCTTCTTGATTCGTGCAGTATACAGGTCCTCAATGGAAGGCAGGTTGGTAGCCATTGTTTTTTCTGCAGTTCTAATTATCCTCTAAAGTCTGTGCCTGTCTTAAAAAATATAAATAAAAAACATTGAAATCCATTTATTCAAAGTGCACCCTCCCGCCAAAATACAGGTAGTCCTCAACATAATTGAGCCCAATATTTGTGACAAATGAAAAATTTGTTAAAGTGAGTTTTGACCCATTTTGTGACTTTTCTTGCCACTTTGGTTAAGGGAATCACTGCAGTTCTTAAATTAGTCACATGGTTGTTGAGTGAATCTAGCTTCCCCGCTGACTTTGCTTGTCAGAAGGTCGCAAAAGGGGATCATGTGATTGAGACAATGCAACCGTCATAAATGTGAGTCAGCTGTTAAGCATCCAATGTAAATCGCGTGACCATGGAGATGCTTGCAACAGTCGTAAGTGTGAAAAATGGTGATAAGTCACTTTTTTCAGTGCTGTTGTAACTTTGATCACTTCTTGTGGGAAAATGAACTATTGTAAGTCAAGAACTACCTATATACCCATCTTGGCCCAATCTCATTTTAGCATGAATTTGAACAGGTTGGATTACTTTGACTCAAAAGAAATTTTAATAATTTTAAGCCTAAATAATGCCTGTCCGTTTGGCACTGGATTAGAGAAAACTGAGTTCTAATCTTAGTTTAGGACTAAATTTAGGAAGAAGGCACCAAGGCAAATCACTTCTGAAAAACATTGCCAAGAAAACTTCAGGAACCTGCCCCAATGTAATCACCAGGAGTCAAGACTGATTCAAAAGCAGAGACTTAAAATAATGTATTCAATTTCCTGACAGTGAGAACAATTAATCAGTGGAGCAATTTACCTCCAAGAAGTTGTGGGTGCTACAACTTTGGAAGTTTTTAAGAGGAGATTTGACAACTATTTGTCCAGAATGGAATAAGGTCTAGAACAGTGGTCACCAACCAGTGGTCCATGGACCACTGGTGGTCCGCGAGAAAAATTATTTGCATTTTTTATATTGCATTACATTTTTTTTAAAAAAATCCATATTAGTGGTCCTCGGAATTTAAAATTATGAATTTGGTGGACCCTGAGGTCCGAAAGTTTGGTGACCCCTGGTCTAGAAGACCTTCAAGGTCCCTTCCAATGCATGAAAGATTATATCTATATATTTCTTATATCTCTATCTCAGAGATATAATCTAAATAGAGAGAGAGAGAGAGATGGTTGGATAGAGTTAGAGATGGTAGAGATAGCTAGCTAGAGATAATGATAGATAGATAGATAGATAGGTAGGTAGGTAGATAGGTAGATAGACAGATAGATAGATAGATAGATAGATAGATAGATAGATAGATAGATAGATAGATAGATAGATAGATAGATAGATAGATAGAAAGAAAGAATTGGAAGGAAAATCCATCTGGTTCAGTTCCAAGCCGAGAGGAAGGCACTGGAAATAAAACGGATGGCTGGAGGCTTTTCGTTTATTGATGAAGCAGAATCACACACAAAGACAGCATGCAATTCTGGGTCAGCTGAACAACTGGTTTTTCTTGTACATCCAGCTTTTTTACAATTTTTACAGCAATTTTGTAATCTGGAGGCTTGCTTTGTGTGTTTTTATTATTTGATTGGTTTTACTTGTTCCGCAAATGCTCATGATGGGTCTTAATTGTTAGTTCCTTAGTCTTAATCCTGTAAAGCATCTGTAATTGATTTTATCCTATTATCTATTGCCTCTAGCCTGCCTTTCTTAATGGACCAGGATTGTTTTCTGCTTTTCTTAATTGAGTCAGGATCATGTCCTGTCCTTTCTTAATCCCATCTTAATTCCTGAAGGTGTTTGTGAATAGATTGGCCCAGTCTTTCTGAATGGATTACCAAATCTGTCTTCCTTAACATTTTTTCCTTTTCTCATTTAGGGGAAATATTCTATCCTGCCTTTTTAAAATTTCCCAAAATATTTCATTCTTCTAGGAGGGTGGGGGGCTTCCTACAGTAGAGAGATATAGTAGTGGCCAAAATTATGAAAACCTTTTGGGAAAAGTGTATTTTTGAGGTTTGATGCCTAGTAACACCACTTTTTTTTTTGAGTTAAGTGAGATACTCATTCTACTGCTGGAATGGCCTGGGAATAGCCCAGACCTTAACCCAACCAAAAATCTATAGAGCTGACTAAAGAAACTTGTTAGTCAGAAGCGACCCAGCAATAAAACCCAACTTAATATAAGCTATCATTCAATCTTGGTTTCACATTATAACAGCTGCAGAATTAAAGGACTTGGTTCACCCCATGGGAAGACCGTTGTAAGGTCATAATTCATGGTAAAGGTTACCCAAATAAGTATTAACTGACATGGTGATAATTTTTTGTATATCTCGTTTTTTCTATGTGTCATGTTTCACTTTTCTTCTTTATACTGTAACTGCTATTCTAATAGCAAATCCTTCATAGAAGTTATTGCATTACATTCTTGATTAAATTATCTTTCCATTGATATATATAATTTTATGGTACAACTACTCAAAAAAAAAGTGGTGTTATTAGCTAGTTTTAGAAAACACACTTTTCCCAAAAGGTTTCCACAATTTTGGCCACTAATGTAGATAGATGATAGATAGTTGCTGGATAACTGGAGAAAGATTACAGATTACAGATAGAGTTGGAAGGGACCCTATAGGTCCATGATGGCTAACCTATGTCACGCGTGAACTTAGCTTTGCCAGCTGATTTTCGGGCATTCTGGGCCCACCAGAAGTAGGGAAACAGGCTGTTTCCTGCCTCCGGAGAGCCGAGGGGGGGGAAGGCGTGTAACAAGCATATGCACAGGGCGGAGCGCATAGAATTATGGGTGTGGGCACTCCGGTGCATGACTCCCCCCCCGTACTTCCCCTGCTTTTGCCATGCGATGGCAAAAAGGTTAGCCATCACTGTTATAGGTCATCTAGTCCAACCCTCTGCTGAAGCAGCAGACCCTATACTATTCCTGACAAATGGCAGTCCAATCTTTTCTTGAAAGTCTCAAATGATGAAGCTCCCACAATTTCCGAAGGCAACTTCTGTTCCATTGGTTATTGCTCTCACTGTCAGAAAGTTCCTCCTCATTTCTAGGTGGAATCTCTCCTTGGTCAGTTTCCAGCCATTATTCCTTGTCTGGCTTTCGGGTGCTTTGGAAAACAACTTCACCCCTTTTCTCTCTGTGGCAGCCCCTCAAATATCGGAAGAGTGCTATCATGTCTCCCCTGGTCCTTCTCTTCACTAGACCAGCCATGCCCAGTTCAAAGAGACAGAGAGGGAGAGAGATTATAACATAATAACAGAGTTGGAAGGGACCTTGGAGGTCTTCTAGTCCAACCCCCTGCCCAGGCAGGAAACCCTAAACCAGTGGTTCCCAACCAGTGTGCAGACAAATGGCTATCATTCATGCATTGAATAACCTGTTAAAAGAAATGGACTTGGTAAAAGCAACGAAGCACTTATCCGTAATAAAAAAAATATGCTTCAAAACAGAGGCCTCTAACTTTGGCAACTTTCAGCCGGGCGGACTTCAACTCCCAGAATCCCCCCAGCCAGCAAAGCTGGCTGGGGGAATTCTGGGAGTTGAAGTCCGCCCGGCTGAAAGTTGCCAAGGTTGGAGGCCTCTGCTCCAAAAAGCAACGCGGGATCGAAGGATGCATTCGTACTCCCTCCCCCCTCCCCTCTCGCGAATGCAAACACGCTAAGAGGGGGGCGGGGGGAACCCGGGAAGAGGAGGAGGCGGAGCCACGTGATCAAAACAACAACAAAGGGCCAACTGTGGGCAAAGGAAGGGCGCGCGAGCTTCGGCGGCGGCGCGCGAGCACGCTCGAGGCCGAAAGAGGCGGCGCCCTCCCTCCCTCCCTCTATCATAATAAGAGCCTCCTCCGCTCCGCTTCCCTTTCTTCGTTCCCCCTTCTCTGTTTATTCGCCCAGCTCTGCCCGGGCCCGTCTTCCCGCCGCCGAAGCGCCTGGCGGAGTGCTGCGGAGCGCGAATCCCCGCGAACGAGGTATGGACTTTTTCCCCTTTCCAAACCCCCCCCCCCAAAAAAAAGTCACTTGCAAGAGGGCGAAGCGAAGCGGAGGGGGGGGATCCTCCGCACGAAGCCCCTCCACGTGCATGGGAGGGGGGGGGAGAGAAGATAGTCAATTTCCCCCCCCCCCTTTCAGTTTTTAAAATTGCAATGCAACAAGCCTTCCCGAATGCCGATCTTGCAAAAAGTAGTTCGCGTTCCTAGGCGAATACGGGTTTGGTTCTCGGTTGGTTTGTTGTTGTTTGTTCTCCCGGGATTCGAACCTGTTCCCCAACGTGGATTTGGGCCAGAGGAAACAAAGCCACACACTCACACACACACACATATATAATATAGATGCCATGTGATCTCTGGAATACTGCAAACAATCATAAACGTGAGCTGATTGCCAAGTGCGCAAAATGGGATCATGTTAATCGGGGGTGACTTGTTAGAACTATGAATCTGGATCATAAGTTGTCTTGGGGAGGTCCATCAAAACTTGGAATGGTTACTAAGCCTCCAGTCATAAATTGAGGACTGCCCGTAGGTACAGTACCGGTAGTCCTTGACTTATGATCACAATTGAGCCCAGAATTTACGTTACTAAGTGAGAAATTTGTTAAGGGAGCTTTTGTCCCTTTTTTCGACTTTTAATCACTGCAGTTGTTAAATTAGTAACACGGTTGTGTACACACACACACACACACACACACACAGACAGACAAACACAGGAAACTGCACCCCTTTGGCAGTGCGCTTTCTCCTCCTTTTCCTCCCTACCTCTGCAGCGCTTTTGGAGAATGGGTATTGTAGTCTCTGGGGCAGGTGCCTTGGCTCTAACGGGGAGGGGACTTCATATATCCCATCAGCAGCCCCCTCCTTCTCTTGCATGTCTTCTCCCTCTCTTGCCCCTCTTGAGGATTTGGGTTCAGAAGCGCAAATTCGCTTTAAAAAAATTTTTTTTATTGAATTTTAACAATTAAACAATTTTTATTCAACTCTTGTGCATGACTGTGACCATTTACATAGCATCCCATTAGTGTTCTCCTATACTCTATATAATTTTACTAAATTATATTACTAATTCTAATTAGAATTACTAAATCTTACTAATTCTACTATCTGTTATTTCCCCTTTTTTCCTATTTTCCTATACTCTATATCAGGGGTCTCCAACCTTGGCAACTTTAAGCCTGACGGACTTCAACTCCTTTGCTGGCTGGGGGATTCTGGGAGTTGAAGCCCTCCAGGCTTAAAGTTGCCAAGGCTGAGACCCCTGCTCTATATAAATTTACTAAATCTATTATTTCCCCTTTTTTTCTATTTTTGACCCAATTATACAAATTTTTTTATTTGAATTTATATCCCACCCTTCTCTGAAGACTCAGGGCGGCTTACATTGTGTTAAGCAATAGTCTTCATCCATTTGTATATTATATACAAAGTCAACTTTTATTGCCCCCAACAATCTGGGTCCTCATTTTACCTACCTTATAAAGGATGGAAGGCTGAGTCAACCTTGGGCCTGGTGGGACTTGAACCTGCAGTAATTGCAGGCAGCTGTGTTAATAACAGACTGCATTAGCCTGTTGAGCCACCAGAGGCCCTTTTCTCCCATATTACATAAAAATCCCAATCCGTCTGTCCTTTCACTTCATGTCATTTTGTCCATCTCGGCGCAATCCAATACTTTTGTAATTATTAACTCTTCAGAAGGTGTATGTGAGCTTCTCCAACATTGCGCAAATGCCAATCAAGCTGCCGTTGTCATATGTAAAATAATATATAGAGAGCATATATGGCAAATTCGCTTTTATTACCGTACTTTGGATAGGAAGATCAGGGTCAGCTTTGTTCTGGAATTTGGCAACCGCTTGTGAAATCCCAAGATGTTTGCATGTCTGCAACAAAGTGGCGTTATAAATCCTCCAGATGTTGGCCAGTTTGGTAGATTAATCTTCGATGTCGAATTAATTAGGGTAGTTACATGGTTTGCTATGGGATGCTCTTAATTATAGAAACTTCTCTTTCCCCCCCAAAAAAAACATGGAACAAATTTTCTCATGCAAAAAATGCAGGTAGTGTTTGACTTACGACCACAATCTGAACCAGGCCCAAAAGTATTTGTTTGTTTTTTCCCAAGAAGCAACTAGACTTTCTGGTGTTTTTTTTTTTTTTTTGAAAGTCCAATTGCCTTTTTTAAAAAAAGCACCTTTGGGGCAACCTCGATCTGGATGGCTGAGTAATCTCCATAGACAAATCTGAACCAGAATTTCCATCATAATTTAAGATGGTCGTAAGCTGAGTATCATCTGACTTTATGACTATTTTTACCATAGTCATAAGGTGGAGCACTGCAGTTAAGTGAATTATTTGATTGTTAAGTGAATCCAGCTTTGGATGAAAATAGAAAGTTGCAAATTGCAATCTCTGAACCACAGCATGTCATAAATGGAAGCTTTGGTGCCAAATGCTTGACTTGTGATCACACATGAACCACAGGGGGTGTTACGATGGTCATAAGTGTATGTGCAAGATTTGTTTTGTAGTTTTGGAAAACTACAGTACAAGGAAGTGTGATTTTGTCAGTCAAAGTGTGTTATCAGGCCACATTTTTAGGCAAATGATCAGGTACCTATCTCTATATCGGGGGTCACCAACCTTTCGGACCTCAGGGACCACTAAATTCATAATTTTAAATCTCGTGGACCACTAATGTGATCTGCCTAATGACTGGCTGGGTGGGCGTGGCTAGGTAGGTGTGGTCAACTCGATGTCACTCACATCAAAGGGCACCTTGCCCCTCTCCTCCCAGCCACTCCTCACCTCCCCGCCCGGGCTCCTTAGGACCCCAACAGGAAGCAGTTGTTGGAGCTAAATAGCCACCATGAGACAGAATTGGCAAAACAGCTGGCTCAGTTCAAATTGAATCTGAACGAGAAGGAGGCTCAGCAGAAGCACCTCACTGAGGACTAGGAGCCTAGGCTTTCCAAGCAGAGGGAAGACCCGCAGGAGTGCAAGGCCAGGTATCGGTGCCTGGAGGCTCAGCGAGCTGAGATTGTCAGCCAGTTCCAGGCCATGATGCAGTTCCCATTGGAACAAGGTCCTCCGGCTCTTCGCCACCAGCGGCGCTTCCCTCCAGCCTTCGCCCAATGCCCCACATCAGGAGGCTCAAGCAGACCCCAACTTGGAATTTCTGCCCCCCTCCGACCCACACAAAAAGACTCCATAGGGGGAGACAATGCAGCAACACAAACGTTCACTACACATTTCTGTCCCAGGGGCCGTAGTTTGAGGACCCCTAATTTAGTGCCATATAAAAAATGCAAATAATTTTTCTATGAACCACCAAAATTTTCTTGCAGGCCACCAGTGGTCCATGAACCACCAGTTGGTGACTGCTGCTCTATATGTCAGGGTTTTTTTTTCCTGTAAACCTGTGAGCAGGTGAAATGCTACTAAATACAGGTAGTCCTCGACTTACAACCACAATTGAGACCAAAATTTCTGTTGTTAAGACAGTTGTTAAGTGAGTTGTGTCCCGTTTTACAACTTTGATTGCCCCAGCTGTTAAATAAATCACTACAACCATAGTTGTTAAGTGAATCTGGTTTCCCTCATTGACTTTGCTTGTCAGAAGGTCACAAAAGGAGATCATGTGACCCTGGGACCCTCCAATTGTCATAAATATGAGCTAGTTGCCAAGTGTCTCAATTTTGATCATGTAACCATGGGGATGCTGCAGCGGCTTTAAATGTAAAAAACGGTCATAAGTCGTTTTTTTCAGAGCTGTTATTTCGAACGGTCACTAAATGACGCAAAGGTGCTTTTTCAAGAGGCCAGCTGGACTTTCTTGTTTTCTTTGAAGACGTTTCGCTTCTCATACAAGAAGCTTCTTCCGCCCTACCATCCAGTCAGAGCTGAAGAAACTGCTTGGATGAGAAGATGAAACATCTTCAAGGAAAAACAAAGAAAATCCTGTTGCCTCTTGAAAAAGCACCTTTGGGGGACAACTATGACCTGGATGACTGAGAATCTCCATAGACGGTCACTAAATGAACTGTCGTAAGTCAAGGACTACCTGTATTCCATAGCTGTTTTGGGAACTGACCCAATTGCACATAGCCTTTAAATGAATGAAGATGGAATGCTTACAGTGTAGATACAGAGAGGTCACCCTTCCTGAAATAGATTTCCTTCTCTTATTTTTGTTTATTTTGGTAGATTGCTATCTATAGCAGGGGTCTCCAACTTTGGTCCCTTTAAGACTTGTGGACTTTAACTCCCAGAGTCCCTCAGCCAGCAAAGCTGGCTGAGGAACTCTGGGAGTTGAAGTCCACAAGTCTTAAAGGGACCAAAGTTGGAGACCCCTGATCTATAGCACTCTCCGAAATACCAGGACTGTTGCATTTATTTATTTATTTATTTATTATTCATATTTATATACCGCCCTATCTCCCAAAGGACTCAGGGCGGTTTACAGGCATTTAAAAAACAGATAAATACAGTCTAAAAACAATTAAATTTGCATTGCTCACTCAGGCTCTAAATGTAGGTCTTCATGCAGCCAAAATGACATCATCCACCTACAGAAAGGAGCATCACTAAGTTCTGGAAAAAAAATAAAAATCAAAGGGATGAGGAAAAAAAATGGAGCAATGTGAGATTAAAAGATTGTGTTCATTCTTTGTTAGAAATACATAGGGTTTTCCTTTTACGTTCATTTTAATAACTTTATACTGTAGTTACGTTTTAATGCATTATGATTACTGTATTGTTATTTCAACTGACTACATTCCACTAAAATGATTCAAAGAAAAAGTGTGCAATGGAGGTGCTAAGTACGTCTGCGAGGGATGATGACAATGATTATTCATATTTCACCTTTATTATTTTGATAAATAACTGAAGGTGGCAAACACGGGATTAGAACTCACTGCCTCCTAGTGGTTGGCCCAAACCCAGCCTGCCTTCGTGCCTAAGGCAGGACCTGCACCCACAGTCTCCTGGTTTTGAGCCTGGTGCCTGGCTCACTAGGCCAAACTGGCTTTCTGATGATGATTTGTAGCAGTGCTTCCCAAATGTGAGCAAATTACTCAAAATAAGGTAAATGTGGTTTTTCCAAACCCATTCCCCATCACAATAGGGATATTCAAATTGTCTTAAAGTACAGTAAACATTCAAAAAATTCCTGTAGGGATGAAAATCCATGAAAGCACATGAGAGGTGCTTTTTTCCCAAACGTGGCAATCTATTGAAATGACATAAAGGTCATTCAATGATACCTCTTTTATTACACAGGTAGTCCTTGAGTTGTGACCATTCGTTCAATGACCACTGAAAGTTATGACGATGCTGTAAGAAGGATCTTACAATTGGTCCTCAAAGTTTGATAACACTGATAAGCGATTTTGGGGAATAGCAATACCACTTAGACTTCCACTTCATAGTGCTTTTACAGCAGTTTACAGAGTCGGCATATTGGCCCCAACAATCTGGGTCCTCATTTTACCCACCTCAGAAGGATGGAAGGCTGAGTCAACACTGAGCTGGTGAGATTTGAACTGCTGAACTGCAGCTAGCAGTCGGCTGAAGTAGCCTGCAGTACTGCACTCTAACCACCGCGCGACCTTGGCTCAGTGGTGAACTTTGAAGGCAAAGTTCTACAGATGATTTACAGATGCCCCATTCCAAGAAATTGGTGATTTGCAAAGTCCAAAATGCAGTTTAATGCCAGACTTGAGAATAGAGCCAGATTTTCAAAGACTTATGAAGCAACTACCGCTTCTGAAAATTCATGCTTCTGTAGCCTTAATTTTTTAGAGGCAAGTGGATCTCAACATGAGAAATGGTGCAAAGATTGAATGGATGGTGCTTTTTGTCTTTCAGATGCCGGTGAATTTCAAAGAAGTTGCTATGTATTTCCCAGAGGATCAAGGACTGTTGTTGGATGTAGGTCAAAGGAGTCTCTATGAAAGTGGCATGCAGGAGAATGGTAGGTGGCACTAACTAGAAATGAAATTAGAATAGAATAGAATAGAATAGAATAGAATAGAATAGAATAGAATAGAATAGAATAGAATAGAATAGAATAGAATAGAATTTTTTTATTGGCCAAGTGTGATTGGACATACAAGGAATTTGTCTTGGTGCATATGCTCTCTGTACATAAAAGAAAAGATATGTTCATCAAGAATCATAAGGTACAACACTTAATGGTAGTCACAGGGTACAAATAAGCAATCAGAAAACAATATCAATATAAATCAAAAGCAACAAAGTTACAGTCATTCAGTCATAAGTGGAAGGAGATGGGTGATGGGAACGATGAGAAGATTAATAGTAGTAGTAAATATTTAGTAAATAGTTTGACAGTGTTGAGGGAATTATTTGTTTAGCAGAGTGATGGCGTTCAGGAAGAAACTGTTCTTTGTGTCTAGTTGTTCTGGTGTGCAGTGCTCTGTAGCATCGTTTTGAGGGTAGGAGTTGAAACAGTTTATGTCCAGGATGTGAGGGGTCTGTAAATATTTTCACAGACCTCTTTTTGACTCTTGCAGTATACAGGTCCTCAGTGGAAGGCAAGTTGGTAGCAATTGTTTTTTCTGCAATTCTAATTAGATCAGTCTTTTTCAACCGTGGCCACTTTAAGATGCGTGGACTTCAATTCCCAGAAATCCCCAGCTAGCTCATGCTGGCTGGAGATTTCTGGGAGTTGAAGTCCCCATGTCTTAACATAACTGAACGTGAGAAACATTGAACTACCAAATTGTACATCATCTGCTCCTAATTTAAGCTTTTGACCGATCTATTATGGAACCAAGAAGCCAAATTTCCTTGGAACTAAAAAACAGGATGAAAATTACTACTGGCAATATCTATAAAAGGTGGAATGAGAAAACACTGATGTTACGTAGTTTTAGTAATGAAACATCTGCAAAAAACCAACAACCAAGCTCAGAGAGCACCAAGGACCCCCTCACTGAAAAAAACTATAATATCCAATCTGGGAAAAATCAGTGTGACTGTTCTAAGAAATGCAACCCACATGGTAAATGCCCTGGGGACCAAGGACACATCCTGAAAAATAACATTTGTAGAAACAGATTAGCAACAATTAATTCCTCTGGAAAGATTTTCTTTGCCAGCCTGCTGAGATTATGTCCATATACCAATTGTTTGTTTGTTTGTTTTATTTAGCAGGTGATGGGCAGATCCACGAGAAGAAAGAAGGTGTGTTAGGGCAAAACGATCACCAAAATCAACAAATTGGAACATCCCCGGACACAGTGGATGAAGCAGTGTCCTTGTTTTTTGAAGCAAGAGAGCCAACCGTGAAGCATCTCAACCCAGAGAGGCAGCGTCAACACCATTTAGCAAAGAGAAGAGACAGCTCTGCGGCTTACACCCAAGTCCCCCAGCCTCCGGGCCAAGGTGCACCTGGAAAGACCAGGCGCAGATCCAAGATCCCAAGAACCTGTAATGAATGTGGGAAGACGTTCGCTCAGGCTTCCAACCTCTTGGCCCATAAACGGATCCACACGGGCGAGAAGCCCTATAAATGCGTCCACTGCGGGAAAAGCTTCACCGAAAGGTCGAATCGTAACCGGCATCAGAGGACCCACTCGGGACAAAAGCCCTACAATTGTCTTGACTGCGGAAAAAGCTTCAGCTTCAGGTCCGACCTCATCCGACATGGGATCACCCACACGGGAGAGAGGCCGTACAAATGCTCGGATTGTGGGAAAAGCTTCAGCCATGCCTCGACCCTCATTCGGCATGAGAACATCCACACGGGGGAGAAACCCTACTCCTGCGCGGACTGCGGGAAATGCTTCACCCAGAGCTCGTCTCTTCTGGCGCATAAACGGCTGCACACCGGAGAGACGCCGTTCATCTGCCCTGTTTGTGGAGAAAGCTTCAACTGGAAGTCGCATCTGGTGACGCACAAGCGGACCCACACTGGGGAACGGCCATATAAGTGCGGCAAGTGCGAGAAAAGCTTCATCGAGAAATCCAAACTGAACAGGCATCAGAGAACCCACGTGGAGAAGGAACCGTATGGATGTGGGGAGTGCGGGAGAATCTTTAGCCTCCGATCCAACCTGGCTCGGCACGAGACCACTCACCACTCATCCTACCCCTGTTTGAGCTGCGGGAAAAGTTTCAACCAGTCGGCGAAACTGATGCGGCACGAAAGGATCCACACCGGAGAGAAGCCCTATTCCTGTTCAGGCTGTGGGAAAAGTTTCAGCCAGACCTCCGAACTCCTGCGGCACGAAAGGATTCACACCGGAGAGAAGCCGTACAAATGCTCGGCCTGCGGGAAGTGCTTCAATCGCAAATCGCACCTCAGCACTCACGAGGCAACCCACTTAGCTGACCTGCCACGTGGAGGGCTACAAAGCAGGACAGTCTATGACAGCAGCTCACTCTTTATTGCAGGGCTGAGTCCCCACCAGCAGACCCACACAGAGGGCCAGGCGTATCCTAGCTCCGACAGTGAAAAAGACTACAGCCACAGTTCGATCTTTATTGCGGGGCTGAACCCCAGCAGGCCCACACAAGTAGGTGACCAGCTGTATGAATGGCCCAACAGCGAGACAAACTATGGCCATTGTTCCCTCCTAATCACTGGAATCAATCCACAGGAAGGCACCCAGGCAGAGGAACCCCCGTTTCAGGGTCCAGACAGAGAGCCCAGCTACACTCGAAGCCCCTTATTTAAAAGCATCATGAACACACGCCAGGTGGTCCTTTCAGGAGGCCGACCGATTGCCTGCCTGGACCGCGAGAAAAATTGCAGTGACCCTTCGCTTTTCCAGAAGGAGGAGAAACTGTTTAAATGTCCCGAATGTGGAAAGAGCTTCAACTGGCAGTCTCATTTCACCAGGCACAAAAGAATCCACACGGGAGAAAAGCCGTACGGTTGCACGGACTGTGGGAAAAGTTTCAACCGCAGGTCACACCTCGTTCGACACAGCAGGACTCACAACGGACTGAGCCTGTACTCTCCGACTGTTGAAGAATCCTCAGTTCAGGACCCTATTTTCTTAAACCCAAGTGAATCAACGCAGGAGAAAACTGTGATTAACACACAGACTGTGGGGGCTTCCTTTATCGCTCACACAAGGTTACAGCCTGAAAACCTCACAATTCTGTCTGCTGAACCCACTCAGGAATAAATGTTGTGCAGGTTCAGTGCAGGATGAAGTATTAAAGAACTCATCCCGGGGAAAAGCTGTGTAATGGGCAACTTAGTAGTAAAATATCAGTTCTCACTAGGCCCAAATGCCTGTGGCAAGGAAACGGTGGCCTTAGCTCTTATGAATAATAGAAGTGATAAAACTGTTCCTAGCAGGAGAGATCACACGGAGGTTTTTCCATAAAATAATTCCAAATCTCCATGCTCATTGAAAAGTAGCATGTCAAGGAGCTAAATTAGCAGTCTTCCTGAGGTGCTTCTATACCAGTGATATACTGCCGAGTAGGTCACGTGGAAACGTGCGCACATGCTCTTGTCAGGGCCATGCTCCGGAAAAGTCAAAACTTCTGGGTTCTAGCATGCGTGCGCGCCCGATGATCAGCTGGTCAGCACACATGCACAGGCCAGTTTTCAGCACTGCCGTACATGCGAAGAGATCGCACTCTGGAAAACCATACTTCCGGGTTCTGGTGTGCATGCACACCTGACAATCAGTGGGGCAGCGCTTATGCGCCCGCCGGTTTTCGGCACTGCCACACATGTGAGGGACAGGTGATCATTGCGCGCACATGCACGCTAGAAACCCAGAAGACAAACAGACAAAGCCGCGTGTGCTGGGCGACATGGTTTCACGTGCTACTTTGGGCACACGTGCCATAGGTTCGCCATCACGGTTCTTATATAATATATAATATAATATAATATAACAACAGAGTTGGAAGGGACCTTGGAGGCCTTCTAGTCCAACCCCCTGCCCAGGCAGGAAACCCTACACCATCTCAGTCAGATGGCTATCCAACATTTTCTTAAAAATTTCCAGTGTATACTAGAAATTTTTGTATTCCAACATACTTAAGGGTTTGTTTTTTTCATGGACGTACGACCCTCCGGCTTCCAATCTGTCATTCAAAAGAAGGCTATTAAAATAAAGTTTTCAATCCAAAGCTAAACCATATGGAAGAATTCATGGCAAGGATGTTTTCTCTTTTCCCGCATTTGCAAATTCTTCCTGTAGAGCTGAGGTGGGGAAACCTGGCCTCTCCAGTTGTTGCTGTATTTTCGCTAACATTCGCCTCAGGCAGTGAATATCAAGGATGATGGGGATTAGAGTCCAGCAGGGTCTGGAGTAGTACAGGTGCTCAGTCTCAACTGTTAGGGAAATGACAAGACCACTCAAGATAATAATGGGATTGTAGAGCTGAATAGGGATGCGGTGGCTCATTGGCTAAGACGCTGAGTTTGTCGATCGAAAGGTCGGCAGTTCAGCGGTTCGAATCCCTAGTGCCACGTAATGGGGTGAGCTCCTGTTACTTGTCCCAGTTTCTGCCAACCTAGCAGTTTAAAAGCACGTTAAAATGCAAGTAGAAAAATAGGGACCATCTTTGGTGGGAAGGTAACAGTATTCCGTGTGCCTTTGGTGTTTAGTCATGCCGGCCACATGACCACAGAGACGTCTTCAGACAGCGCTGGCTCTTCAGCTTTGAAACAGAGATGAGCACCGCCCCCTAGAGTCGGGAACGACTAGCGAGGGGAACCTTTACCTTTACTTTTTAAAGCTGAACAGCTCTCAATGTTAGAAAACTCCTTCCATTAAATTAAATTAAAGTATTCCAGTATTTGAGAGGCTGCCACAAAGGGGAGGGGGTCAATTTATTTACCAATGCACCTGTAGGCAGGATAAGAAACTGGATGGAAACTAATCAAGGAGAGAAGCAACCTGGAATTGAGGAGAAACTTCCTAACAATGAGGACAATTAACCAGTGGAACAGCTTTGCCTTCAGAAGTTGTGGGTGCTTCATCACTGGAGGTTTTTAAGAAGAGACTGGACTTGTCTGAAATAATATAGGATCTCCTGCTTGAGCAGGGGGCTGGACTAGAAGACCTCCAAGGTCCCTTCCAGCTCTATTCTGATTGATTGAAATTAAATTCCTGCCTAGATGGGGTTGGAGTAGAAAACCTTCAAGGTCCCTTCCAACTCTGTTCTGTTAAATTAAAAAAAAAACACACACCCTCACCTGTGTTTTGAGAGGCAAGTTCCACTTAGGCTAGTAACAGTGTTTCCCTGCTTTCTGAAAATTAGATCTTAAAGCCATTTCCACCTGTCTATATAGATAGCAAAGGTAGCCTAAAGGAAATTGCATGAATTGGTAAGTTTAGATGATAACATATTAATTAGAATGACAGTACAAACAGTCTTTGACTTACGACTGTAATTGAGCCCAGGATTACAGTTGTAAATCAGCCTGGTCTTTAAGCAGGACACCCTGTAACCACACCTGACTTTACAACCTTTTTTTGCTACTGTCGTTAAACAAAAGCTGCAGTATTAAAGCAAATTCATTGTCTGCAATGGGTGGTTTTTGGGTTGTTGTTGTTTTTGTTGGAAACCAGAAGTAAAAGCTGTAATATATATAAACCAGCTCATGTTTATGATTGTTTGCTGTTGTGACTCGTCCTCCCTCCTCTCCTCAGCCGGGCCCCTCCCGTCTCCAACCGGGCCTTTTATCAGACTCCGAGTCTGATAATGAAGATGAACGGCCTGTCATGACTCCAGCCCCCGGCCCTGGCCCCATGCCCGGAGAGGATTCAAGGAGTGAAAGGAGAAGCCCAATAAACCTCACTCATACAGCGTGTGTTCCTTTGGCTCAGCCTTCAGAGCAGGAAGCCAGCCAGGTGGTGGAATTACCCGGGCCTACTCCCTCTGACCCCTCCCTTTCCCAGATGCTGGCAGCAGATCCAGCTGAAGACAATTCAGATTTGGTGGCCCCTCGCTTCTGGAGATCTGAGAGGCGATGCCAGCAGAAGGAAGGGTGGGGCAGGCCTGGATAAATGCTGAGTCATGGAGCCACACCCCACAGCCTATATAAAGGACCTACTTTTGGCATTCCAACCTTGAGTCAAGCAAAGTCTTAGCTAGTTTGCTGATATCGGACCCTATCGCTGAAGTCACAACTTGGACTCCTGCCTGCCCTGATAAACCTCGAAGGAACTTGGCAAGCTGCAGAGGCTTCGTTGCCAAGTTTGTTACGGACTTCCTTGACTCGTTCGTCAGAGTGGGGGTGGGACACGACATTTGCAGTATTCCAGAGATCACATGACATATATATACATACATACATATATATATATCTCAATTCCTGGCAGATAGATGGTGAAGAAATGGAGGTAGTGACAGATTTTATTTTCCTGGGCTCCAAGATCACCGCAGATGGGGACTGCAGCCAAGAAATTAAAAGACACTTTGCTCCTGGGGAGGAAAGCTATGGCAAATCTAGACAGCGCACTTTTCTGCCAACAAAAGTGCGTATAGTCAAAGCTATGGTTTTCCCAGTTGCAATATATGGCTGTGAAGGTTGGACCATAAGAAAGGCTGAGCGCCAAAGAATTGAGGCCTTTGAATTCTGGTGCTGGAGAAGACTCCTGCAAGTCACTTGGACTGCAAGGCGAACAAACAAGTCAGTTCTAGAGGAGATCAACCCTGATTGCTCTTTAGAAGGCCAGATCCTGAAGATGAAACTGAAATACTTTGGCCAACCAATGAGAAAGAAGGACTTACTGGAGAAGAGCCTAATGCTGGGAAAGATTGAGGCCAAAAGAAGAAGGGGACGACAGAAAACGAGGTGGCTGGATGGAGTCACAAGCAGTAGGCATGAGTTTAAATGGACTCCAGAGGATGGTAGAAGACAGGAAGGCCTGGAGGAACGTTGTCCATGGGGTCACGATGGGTCGGACACAACTAACAACAACAAAAATTGCTCGCAGAAGCACAAAGCCGAAAGCACCAGCCTGAAGATGATGAGTGAGACTTTGTCGAAACGTCGCCAAGATACTCTCAACCTTACACGGGAAAAGACCCAAATATGCCAAGACCTACATAAACACACACACACACACAAACAGGTACATACGTGCGCGCGCACACACACACACATATATCATGTGATCTCTGGAATACTGCAAACAATCATAAACGTGAGCTGGTTGCCAAGTGCCCAATATGGGATCATGTTAATCGGGGGTAATTTGTTAGAACTTTGAATCTGGATCATAAGTCGTCTTGGGGAGGTCCATCAAAACTTTGAATGGTTGCTAAGTCTCCAGTTATAAATTGAGGACTACCCATAGGTACAGTACCGGTAGTCCTTGACTTATGATCACAGTCGAGCCCAGAATTTACGTTACTAAGTGAGAAATTTGTTAATGGAGTTTTTGCCCCATTTTTCAACTTTTAATCACTGCAGTTGTTAAATTAGTAACACGGTTGTCAAAGAGAATCCGGCTTCCCCGTTGGCTTTGCTTGTCAGCGCAACCGTCATAAATATGAACCAGTGCCCAAGCATCTGAATTTTGATCACATGACCATGGGGATACTGCAACGGTCATAAGCGTGAAAAATTGTCACAACTCAACTTTTTTCAGTGCTGTTGTAACTTCAAATGGTCACTAAACAAACTGTTGTAAATCGAGGACTACCTGTATATGCCAGGAAAACATGGGATCTCTTCTTGCAGGAAAACATTTTTATACTAACTAGACTGTACGAAAAATGGAAAGCAAGAACCTTCTTCCTAGAGAGGAGATGGAGAGAAAATTAGGACTGGATCTGAAGAAGGATGAGCTAAATGTTCTGGAACAACCTCTGCAGTCAATAGTTTGCAACAGCTTCTTCTTGAATTAAAATAAAATAAAGATGTTAAATGGATTCTCCATGACCCAAGACCTTTTTTCCCCTGGGTCCGTATCACAACTCTTCAAGAAGATCAAGATGTATTTCTTACATACATACTACTTCACTTTTTAATATTTAACTTTCCTCCTTAATCTTTCAGATAGAACCTCCTGAGATGCCAAGAATAATTTAGGCAGACCCAATGCGTAGATTTTGTGGGCTGGTCAATAATAGAAGATATGGATTTTTAGTTTTCGTGGGTTTTCCCCTCTCATTGACAATTTCATTAAACCTCTTTTAGATCAATTGCACTAAAAATTGGTTGTGTGCGTGCTTCCAATAATTCTAAAGTGCTGGCTATGGGCGATGGGAGTTGTACTCCTGCAAATTCAAACTGGGGAAACTTTACATTTGCACTGCACTTTGCCTATATTATTTATTCATTTATTTGATTTCAATAGAATAGAATTTTTTAATGGCCAAGTGTGATTGGACACACAGCTATTGTCTTTGAATAGAATTTAATGAATAGAATTTTATTGGCCAAGTGTGATTGGACACACAAGGAATTTGTCTTGGTGCATATGCTCTCAGTGTACATAAAAAAACAAGATACATTCATCAAGAATCATAAGGTACAACACAATGATAGTCATAGGGTACAAATAAGCAAAAATCATACTAGGAAATATCTCAGCAAGCGACTCTTAGGTTTGTATATCAAACTAGGAAGAAGTTTAGTGGCAGATCATCGTGGAGAAAAATTTATCACTGATCGGTGGGGATCGAAAACCAGAGACTAGGCAGTCACTTGCCTGAAATAGTTTCCTGCTTGAGCTGGGGGCTGAACTAGAAGACCTCTAAGGTCCCTTCCAGCTCTATTCCGATTGATTGATTGGCCGGCACATAATTTAAAAAAACAAACTTAAAACGCCCCGGGGGCGGGAGGGAGGAAAGAGATCAGACGAAGGTGTTTTTCAGCCATCTGTCACTAGATGGCGCTGTACAAATGTTCAACGCACGCGCCTAGATAGCTGCCTACAGGAGCCCATCGGTAACGGGTTAAAAGGAATGGAAACCACCGAGTATTAAATTACTAGAGCGGATGCCGGAGTAGAGAAGACCCGAGGAACTTCCTCTTCCTGCTCATCCCTGGGAGGATGATGGCGTGCAGGGTGGCTCTCTTGTTCTTCCCAGGGTTGCAACAGCAGCTGGAAGGTGAGTCGAGGGCAGATCGGAGGAAAGGGCTGGGAGCAAGCCCGGCTGCCTGGTTTGCTTCCTTGGTGTAAATGCAGAGGAGCTGCTCCATATCCCTTCCCACCCCAGATTTAATCCCACTGGTGCTGCAGGCTTTAAAGCTGCTGCCTGCAATTTTCTGTGGGTTGGGAGATTTAAAAAGTCTCCTTCAAGGTAGAATCGACTTCTTGACTTCTTTATTGACATGTTGTTTTCTTGGCAACAATCTGGGACTGATCTGCCCACCGCTGGCTTTTTATTTTTTTTTAACTTCCCCATCCAAACGGGATTTCCTGGTGGTGTCCCATCCATGTTTTAACCAGATTCAGTTCTGCTTTACCCTTATCCTTTTGGGTTCAGTTCCAAGTGGGGAAAGACGCTGGACACATGGAGGCTGCTTGGAAAGATGGTTTAATCAGATTTTTTTCTTAAAAAAAAAATAGCTATTGAGAATTATTTGAGATGTTCAGTTGTATACATAGTCCGCATTTACCACTTATTTATCGACCGTTATGATTCTGAAAAAGGAGACTTAGACTTGGTCCTTGAAGGTGTGATTGCCGCAGTGATTTGGGTGCGACAACCGGCGCACAGTGATAATGATCAAAGCATTCTGCAATTGGCGATCACCGTTTGCAAACCTCGAAACTTGGGCACTCCCATGTTTGGTTGGTGTGGACAACTGATGCCTGAATTTGAGAGAGGCACTTTTACCTTTGCAAAGGGGTTTCTGAAAATACAAATCGCAAAGTAATTCAGGCAAAGCAAAAGCATTTAAGAATAGAATAGAATTCTTTTATTGGCCAAGTGTGATTGGACACACAAAGAGTTTGTCTTTGGTGCATATGCTCTCGGTGTACATAAAAAGACAAGATACATTTGTCAAGAATCATAAGGTACAACACTTAATGATAGTCATAAGGTACAAATAATCATATCATACTAGGAAACAGTATACATTGTAAGGATACAAGCAACAAAAACATAAGTGGAAGGAGATGGGTGATGGGAACAATGACAAGATTAATAGTAGTGCAGACTTAGTGAATAGTTTGACAGTGTTGAGGGAATTATTTGTTTAGCAGAGTGATGGCCTTCGGGAAAAAACTGTTCTTGTGTCTAGTTGTTCTGGTGTGCAGTGTTCTATAGCGTCTTTTTGAGGGTAGGAGTTGAAAAAAAATTATGTCCAGGATGTGAGGAGTCTGTAGTTATTTTCACAGACCTCTTTTTGACTCTTGCAGTATACAGGTCCTCAATGGAAGGCAGATTGGTAGCCATTGTTTTTTCTGCAGTTCTAATTGTCTATGTCTGTCTTGTTGGGTTGCAGAACCAAACCAGACACTTATAGAGTGTTTGTGTGTTGGGGGGGGGTGTTTTTACAGGGTGTAGAAACATGATACCTTTTTCTGGCATGTGATGCATCATAAAGTAAGCTATCAAATTAAAAGATACAATTTACATGTAACACGTGAACAAGAGGAAACTTTGATTCTAGGTAAAATTCCACAAGTAGCAAATTTTGTGGCTTAAAATATTTCCTTTCCAGGCCTGGCTTGTCCTTTTTAGACTTGCAAGTGTACAGATAATCCTTGACTTCATTCATTCAGCAACCCAGGCCTCCTCCATTCCTTGGCACCCCTTCTCCACATAATGGCTGCAATGGGGAGAGCCGGGATTGCATGGGTGCCTTGCTTAATGACAGAAAGAACTTAATTCTGGAGTCCATTGTTATTTAGGCCATCCGTTTAGGTTTAGGAGCTGTGTACAAAAACAAAACTTTCACAAATGTTCAGCACCCAGCACCTGGCTAATCTTGTGCAGCTAAGTTGCATCTAACTGTACTGTTCAAGCTTCCCTCAGCTGCAAAGGTACGTTTTGATGAGTTTTCCTGCACCCTAAGAACAGTCTTCCTTGATCCCCCAAGGGAGGTGCGGTTTGTTGTTCCCTTTTTGGACAACGTTCCCACCTCCTCTCCGAAGAATGCTTTCCCTTGGTTTAGTTCTCGCTTCTTGCATACAAAATTTCTAGCTCAGATTTATGGATGGATGGATGGATGGATGGAATTCCCGTGCTTAGAAAACCGTCAACGCGATAGGAATAATTGCCCTTTAAATATTAAAGTAGTCTGATTGTAAGCTGAAAGAGGCAGAAATAAAGTTAGATAGGGAAAATATTAGAATATATTTTTTATAAAATAAATAAAAATAATAGAAAGATTAGGAGTTTACATGTTAGGCATTTTTTTTATGTATGTTTAAATAATATGAGGATTACTTAAAATTTGATAAATGTGATGGAGATTACTAACATTGTTAGCATGAATTGGATTAATATGAACGGTACCCAGAAACAACTTTGCCTATGCACAATAGAGAAATGTTTAGATTGAACAAGAAAGATATAGATGAAAATAGAGATAAAGATGAGGAGTTAGGCATTTTTTGTTTGTGTATGTTTGAACAATATAATGAGGATTACTTAACTTTGACAAATGTGATAAGAGATTATTAATACTGTTACTGCGAGTTTGAGTAACATGAATGATTACCCAGAACCAACTCTGCCACACACAAGATGGATGTATATATATATATATATTTAAAAAAGAATAAAAGAAAAAGAAAAGAAAACCGTCAGTGTAGTAGCGACATCGGCGGCTGTTTAGACATACAATGGCAGAGGGAGTGATTGGATTGAATTGAATTGGTGGTGAAACCATTGAGTATCAAATTGCTAGAGAGAGCATAGAGGAGACGAGAAGGTAAGAGGAACTAACTTCCTTTTCCGGCTCACCCATGGGGAGGGGTGTAGATATAGTGGCAGCTCTGCAGTTCTTCCCAGGATCCAAGCAGCAGCAGCTGGACGGCAAGGAGGAGAGACCAGGAGCAAGTATTTATTTATTTTATTTTATTTTATTTATTTTCGTCAAGCATGTATTTTATGACAGATACAACATAATTATAAGCACACGTAAAAGGTATGAATAAAAGAAAACTTTAGGACAGGGACGGTAGGCATGCTGGTGCCCTTATGCACCCCCCTTACAGACCTCTTAGGAATGTCAGTAGGAATGTAAGAATGCAAGTAGGTTTCCTCCATGGTGTAAAAGCAGAGAAGCAACTATTAGGCTGAAATATATACTGCTTATTCCTTCCCTCCCCAAATTTTATTCCATTGCCTTCAATCTTCCGCTGGTTGGGAAATTTAAAAAGGTTTTAAAAGTCTCATTCGCTTTAGGGCTGTTGCTATTTATTTATTCCTTCCCTCCTCAAATTTTTATTCCACTAACTTCCTGTGTGATTTGAAATGGGTCCCTTCATTTTTCTTCCGTTTGGGAGATTTAAATATCTCATTCGGATTCCAGTGGTGGTGCTGCTGCCCGCTTTAAAAGACAGCGTCGCCTGCAATTTTCTGCTGGTTGGAAGATTTAAAAAGTCTCCTTGATTTTAGAGTTGACTTCTTGTGCTTTTTATGAGCGTGATGTGTTGTCCCCAAAACTGGGCTCTTGCTTGGTGTCAAAGCCGTGACATCAAGGTGTGATACAGAATTATACTTTTATTTTGGTACCAAGATATAAGGATCCTGGTTCGAAAAGCTAACCAAGGGCCTAGATTAGAATGTTACAGCAATTTTTAGTCAAGGGGTGGTCGCATTCAACCCTTTGCCCTTCCCCTAATAATGCAGATAATAATAATAATGCAGATAATAATAATAATGCAGATAATAATAATACAGATAATATTGATTGTTTATTTGGATTTTAGCCCCCTAAACCCTTACGCTTGTTATGCTAAATAGCTAAATGCCCTTTACACTTGTTATACTAAATAGCTAAATTTCGCATCACCTGTTTTTCACCCCAGGTCACGAGTATCTTGCAAAATGTGCCAGCTATGTGGTTTTTGGGGTTTTTCTTATAAGCGAGCTATTCTTGTTTCTAATATCCCGGCCAGTGGTTTTCTAACAGGTAAGGTGCTATTGCAGAGCAGTTCAAGGCAGCAGACATACCCACCCGTGACCCCTCTTCTTCCGCAGAGAAAAGTAAAAGCAGTTTTAAGTCTTTGTCTGAGGCAGCACCCCCGCAACCCCTGCCTCCTTCTGCAGTGAGAGAAGACAGGAAGGAGCAAAGCTCTTAATTTTTTGTTGTAAGGCAAAGAAATGAAGACAAGAGAAAATGTTTGATCAGACTTCATATTCCTCACTCTCATATCCATTCCATCCACACACCTGGGTCCTATCTCTACATGTGACCCTTCCTCTGCTCCAGTGGTGGATTTCAAATTTTTTTACTACCGGTTCTGTGGATGTGGCTTGGTGGGCGTGGCAGGGGAAGGATACTGTAAAATCTCCATTCCATCCCCAATCCAGGGGAAGGTTACTGCAAAATCCCCATTTCCTCCCAATCATCTGGGACTTAGGAGGCAGAGAATAGATGGGGGTGGGGCCAGTCAGAGGTGGTATTTACTGGTTCTCCGAACTACTCAAAATTTCCGCTACCGGTTCTCCAGAACTGGTCAGAACCTTCTGAAACCCACCTCTGCTCTGCTTCGCAGGGCCTCACCTGTACATACATCCCACCATCTGATCCTTCAGATGTTTTCTTGGCAAGGGAGGATTTCATAGGCAAAACCAGTGATTTAAATCTTGTGGATGCTTTGGGTAACATTTCCTCTAAATCAGGGGTCTCCAACCTTGGCAACTTTAAGCCTGGCGGACTTCAATTTCCAGAATCCCCCAGCCAGCTTTGCTGGGAGTTGAAGTTCTCTAGGCTTAAAGTTGCCAAGATTGGAGACCCCTGTTCTAAATTAAGCCGAAAAGTTTGAAATGTCCCATTTCTGGGACATTTTTCAGGCCGAAATACAAATGTATTTTCTACATGCATACAATATACCATATTTTTCAAAGTATAAGACGCACCTTAGTTTTTGGGGAGGAAAATAAGAAAAAAGCTGATTGGCAAGTGGATTGGCCTCCCAGAATACCCCAAATCAGCTGTTCCCAGAAGTGAATTTTAGCAACAGGTTCCTTGGTTGTGAGCTCTGCGCCTTGCTTTTTTTTTTTTTTTTTTTGCTTTTTTTTCTGCCTCTGAAACTGTTTCAGAAAAAAAAAAATTCTGCCTCTGAAAGCCTCCAAAACAGAACTTCAGAAAAAAAGTCTCTGAAGCTCTGTTGGGGAGCTTCTTTTCTGAATCTCTGTTTGGGCTTTTTTTCCTGAAGCTCTGTTTGGGGCTTTTTTTCTGAAGTTCCATTTCTGATGCTTTTTTCAGCCTCAGAAACTTCCATTTGAGAAACTGGGTGGGGCTACATTCAGAGTATAAAACGCACCCAGATTTTCACCTTTTTTGGGGGGGAAAGGTGCATCTTATACTCTGAAAAACGGTATATAAAATATATCTGTATTTCCTGTGTGCCGGATATATTAGAACATAACAATTTTATAAGGCTAAGAATTTGTGATTTAGTCAAGTCCACAAGAGAATGTCACGATTGTGTGGATATTTGAAATTAGATCTCGCTAGTCTTCTATGTGACAAATAAATTATAACTGATATTTGTAGTTAATGTAGCATTTTCACATGTTTCTTTTTTCATGCTTCTTGTTGTTTTCACAGTTTATATCCAATCATTAAACCAAACCTTTTATGTGATTGTTATAGGTAAAAGAGAGTGCCAGGAAGCTGCCAAGTGAGATCAAAAGCAGAACTAAAAAGGAAAACTATTCCATCCTGCAATTAAAATCCTTCCAATTCCCCCAGAAAACCACAAAACACTTCTCCATCCCAGCACCTGATGGACAAGAGAGATAGTAACTGAAGAGAGTATGAACCTGAAAAAAATATGAGTAAAATTCATTGAGTATGTGGAACTCATTGAAATACTCCCAAAAACGGTCAAGGGAAAAAGTCATTTGCAAATTCAGAAAAAGATGGAAGTATCTGGAAATCAATGGAGGGGACAGTTGGATAACCAGGTGTGGCAAGCAGTCATGCAAGACACGCTGTGTGAAGAAAGAAAGAGTGGCTTGAATGAAAACATCATCCAAGAAGGGATCCAAAACATTTTTGACCTCCCCAATAAGCCAAGAATATCAGTCGTGGAAAAGCCCCATGGAGCTACCTGTTATGAGGATAGTATGGATTGCAAATCGCAACTGATCGTGCCTGAAAGGATTCACATCAGAGAAAAGCCAAAAAAATGTTCCAAGTGTGAGAAATTGTTTTGCTACAGCCCACACCGTTTTGAGGATAAAATGAGTCCCACCGGAGAGAATACGTACCAATGCTCGCAATGCGACAAGAGCTTTTGCAAGGACGCCACCCTAGCGATACACCGGAGGCCTAACACAGAGAAGAAACAGCATACATGTCTGGATTGTGGGAAATGTTTCAGTCGGAATTCCAACCTGTTGATACATCAAAGGACTCACACAGGGGAGAAATCCTATGAGTGCCTATCTTGTGGGAAAACTTTCAATCGAAATTCCCACCTGGTGATACACCAGAGGACTCACACAGGAGAGAAACCTTATCCGTGTCCAGATTGTGGGAAAAGTTTCAGTCGGAATTCCAACTTGTTGATACATCAGAGAATTCACACAGGGGAGAAACCATATGGGTGTCAGGATTGTGGGAAAAGTTTCAGTCGGAATTCTAACCTGGTGATGCACGAGAGGACTCACACAGGAGAGAAACCATATGAATGTCAGTATTGTGGGAAAAGTTTCAGTCAAAATTCTCACCTCATATTACACCAAAAGATTCACACAGGAGAGAAACCATACGAGTGTCTGGAATGTGGGAAAAGTTTCAGTTGGAATTCCCACCTGGTAATACACCAAAGAACACATACTGGTGAGAAACCATATGGGTGTCCTGTTTGTGGGAAAAGTTTCAGCCAGAAATCTGACCTGATGATGCACCAGAGGACTCACACTGGGGAGAAACCATATAAATGTCCTGTTTGTGGGAAAACCTTCAATCGGAATTCCCACCTGATAATACACCAGAATACACACACTGGAGTGAAACCATATGAATGTCTAGAATGTGGGAAAACATTCAGTCAGAGTTCCCACCTGTTGATACACCAGAGGACTCACACAGGAGAGAAACCATACGAGTGTCAGGAGTGTGGGAAAGGTTTCAGTACTAGGTCTAACCTTATAAACCATTTAGGTTTACACACAGGGGAGAAACCTTTCAAATGCCTAGAGTGCGGACGGTGCTTTACGCAATATTCCTGCCTTGCTGCACACAAAAAAATCCACAAGAGGCAGAAGGCGATGACTGTGGAAAAGTCTTGAATTTGTAATTTCTAATTTTCCATTGGAAAATCAATTGAGAAATTAAGTATTAAACGTCTGGCATCATTCACTGTAGTCAAATATATCTCAGTATTAGACATGACGGAGGAGAGAATTGAAAAATATTGGTTTGGTAAAAGGTAACTTTTTGTATCTGGATATATCAGCAAACTTACTGGATATTCCCTTATGCAGAAATCATGCAATTCTACAAAAAGGCTTTGATAGTCGTTTTTTGCACACTGATCATCATAAAACATAGAAATGCTACATAGGGAGTTTCAGGTTTCTTCAACGTAAGTGTCAACTCTGTGTTGTGATCCACCAGCAGCCTGTGGAGCTGGCAATGGAATCGGACAGCAATGAGGCTGAGCAAGAGCGTGGGCCAGTCCTGATGACTGGGGAAGGCCTGGATGAGGGCTCTGCGTTGGAGGCTGAGGTGGGGCCAGGGCCATCGGGGAGTGAGGTGCAGATTCCAGAGCCTCCAGAGACTGACAGTAGTGAGGCAGAGGAACAGGAGGAGCCTGTTCCTAATGCACGCATGAGAAGAGCTGCCAGAAGACAAGAGCAGCTAAAGCAAAGAGGACGACTCGGCAGTAGGGCCAAGAGATGATTGGCCCCTCCCATAAGGCTTAAAAGACCAGCAACGGTGTTTGGGCTCTTTGTCGGAAAACAACGTTGATAGCTTTGTCTTGTTGCATTTATTTTGTATCAGTGTCTTCTGAACTTTTGCCAAGAAAGGCCTTTGGCAGTTTGCCTAATTGGACCAAGATTGGTGATAGGACTGAGGAATTTGTGTTGGGAGGAATTTGCTTTAATTTAGTTGAACTACGCTGAGAATGAAGTAATTCTCAGCTGTTCGAATAAAGTTTGTTTGTTTATACACTGAGTTTCCTACTACCTACTGGGGCCTGGATCACAACACCCTGAAGTTGGCTGAACTGTGGCCATTTTCTTTTTCTTAGTCTCTAGGAAGGTTTTGTTTCTCACTGCTTCAGGCCGGGGGGGGGGGGTGTAGAGATTAGTTGGGATGTTGTAGCCATAATAAAATTCTTTTCCCTGGGAATCAAGGACGTTCGTGCAGGTGTCTTCAGGGTGGAGACTGAGGTCATCTAGCAACTGGGCTGTATGCTGATTGGACCGTGTGACTGAGACTCTGGGGGGATGTGATAATTTTTTACTTTTAATTGGGGTAAAAAACCGGCACCAACTTAGAGCCGATTTTTCACCAGGAAAATGCCAATTTGATATGTCCTAATTAAAAGGTTCTTTGAGGAAATTGCCTGCCTGGGAGTTCTTATTGGACTGGGATGTATTACTTGGAACCTTGACAATGGGTGTGCTGTAGATTTCAAGCCCCAAAAATCATTAGCCAGACCTTTTGCATAAAGTATCTTGAAGTTGTAGTCAACATTTGTGGTAGGTCTCACAACTGGCTACAGCTCCTAAAATATACATTACAATTGCACACTCAGATTTATTTACCGATGGTGGCTTCTCCACTATGACAAAAGAGAGAGAAGATAAGAAGGATCCGAAGTTCGTCTTTTCCAAATACTTCCAACAAATCAGTGCCAGGAAAATCTGTTATTTCAGACTGTGACCTAGGACAAGGGTCTGCAAACTTGGCTCTTTTAAGACTTGTGGACTTCAACTCCCAGAGTTCCTCAGCCAGCAAAGCTGAAGTCCACAAGTTGAAGTCCACAAGTCTTAAAAGAGCCAAGTTTGCAGACCCCTGACCTAGGATAAGCACAAATATCAAAGAAAACCATCAGTGTGGAGACTGTAGGTAGGCCTCAAGTTACAACCATAACAGCCCCAAAATATATCTTGCTAAGTGAAACATTTGTTAAGTGAGTTTGCCCCTATTTTACATTTTTTTTTTGCCACAGTTGAACCATTGCATTTGTTGGTAGCATGGTTGTTAAGTGATCTGGATGCTCCATTGGCTTTGCTTGTCAGAAGGTTGCAAGAGCTGATCACATGACCCCGGGACACTGCAGCCATCATAAATATGAACCAGTTGCCAAAATGAGTTTTCATTACATAACATATAACATAACATAACAACAGAGTTGGAAGGGACCTTGGAGGTCTTCTAATCCAACCCCCTGCCCAGGCAGGAAGCCCTACACCATTTCAGACAGATGATTATCCAACATTTTCTTAAAAATTACCAGTGTTGGAGCATTTACAACTTCTGCAGACAAGTTGTTCCACTTATTGATTGTTCTGTCAGGAAATTTTTCGTTAGTTCTAGGTTGCTTCTCTCCTTGATTAGTTTCCACCCATTGCTTCTTGTTCTACCCTCAGGTGCTTTGGAGAATAGTTTGACTCCCTCTTCTTTGTGGCAGCCCCGGAGATATTGGAACACTGCTGTCATGTCTCCCCTAGTCCTTCTTTTTATTAAACTAGGCATACCGAGTTCCTGCAACCATTCTTCATATGTTTTAGCCTCCAGTCCCCTAATCATCTTTGTTGCTCTTCTCTGCACTTTTTCTAGGGTCTCAACATCTTTTTTACATCGCGGCAACCAAAACTGAATGCAGTATTCCAAGTGTGGCCTTACCAAGGCATTATAAAATGGTATTAACACTTCACATGATCTTGATTCTATCCCTCTGTTTATGCAGCCCAGAATTGTGTTTGCTTTTTTGGCAGCTGCTGCACACGGCTAGCTCATATCTAAATGGTTGTCCACTACGACTCCAAGGTCCCTCACAGTTGAGCAAAGTACCATATATACGGTACCTGTGCATTTTGGGTTTTTTTTTGCCTAAATGTAGAAGATGATATCATGGGTCGATGCAAAGGTCGTAACTGGAAAATGGTCATAAATCACATTTTTCAATCCCTTGTAACTTTGAACGGTCATTAAACAAACTGCTGTAAGTCAAGGACGGCTTGTATACTCTCTTATATCTTTTGGCTGTTTATAATAATGATTTATTCTTAGACTTCCATTGTTTTCTATGCTTTTTTAACTAAATGTAGCCCACAATCCTTATGCTGTCTTTCACTATAATAAACATTTGATTTGATTTCGTCAGGTTATATCATACTTTTTTTCAAAGTTGGTCACATTGCATAGGATCCCTTTGCAGAAGAATACCCAACAATCAGAAACAGGTGAGGAGGAACCGAGTGGTTCTTTAATCGTGACTGAGAGGCTCTTTGGGCTCCATCCAGGTGGCTTCAAATTTAAACAAATGTGCATTTTTTAAACCTTACAATAGTCAGATTATATTGTATTTAGTTCTGCCTTTTCCCTTTTTTGTGCCATGTTTTGGTATGCAGGTATTCCTTGACTTATGACCACAATTGACCCCAAAATTTCTGTTGCTAAGAGAGAGATTTGTTAAGTGAATTTTCTTGCCACCTATGTTAAAAGGATCACTGCAGTTGATAAGTTAGTAACATGGCTGTTAAATGAATCTGACTCCTCCATTGACTTTGCTTGTCAGAAGGTCACAAAAGAGGATCATGTGACCTTGGGCCACTGTAACCGTCATAAATATGAGTCGATTGGCAAACGCTTGAATTTTGATCACATGGCCATAGGGATGCCGCAACAGTGTGAAAAACAGTCATAGATAATTTTTTTCAGTGGCATTATAACTTCAAATGATCACTAAATGAACTGTGATAAGTCAAGGACCTACTGTACATCTTATCATTTTATTGTTCTTAGGAGCTGAAAACACTTGAAATGATTCCAAGGGCTCTCAGTTGCTGAGAAAACCAGTCCATAATGTAAAATCTTAGTGGGTACAGCATTCTAATATCTTTGAGGAATAGAATAGAATAGAATAGAATAGAATAACAGTTGGAAGGGACCTTAGAGGTCTTCTAGTCCAACCCCCTGCTTAGGCAGGAAACCCTACACCACTTCAGACAAATGGTTATTTAATCTCTTCTTTAAAACTTCCAGTGTTGGAGCATTTACAACTTCTGGAGGCAAGCTGTTCCACTGATCAATTGTTCTAACTGTCAGAAAATTTCTCCTTAGTTCTAGGTTGCTTCTCTCCTTGATTAGTTTCCACCCATTGCTTCTTGTTCTACCCTCAGGTGCTTTGGAGAATAGTTTGACTCCCTCTTCTTTGTGGCAGCCCCTGAGATATTGGAAGACTGCTATCATATCACCCCTAGTGAGGAGTGAAATCCAGCAGGTTCTGGAGAACCGGTAGCGGAAATTTTGAGCAGTTCGGAGAACCGGTAAATACCACCTCTGGCTGGCCCCAGAGTGGGGTGATAATGGAGATTTTGCAATATCCTTCCCCCAGGAGTGGGGAGGGAATGGAGATTTTGCAGTATCCTTCCCCTGCCACACTCGCCACGCCACACCCACAGAACCAGTAGTAAAAAAAATTGGATTTCACCACTGCCCTTAGTCCTTTTTATAAGACTAGACTCCAGTTCCAGCAACTGTCCGTCGTATGTTTTATCCTTGAGTCCCCTAATCATAAAGAATAAATAAAAAAATAAAATGGGACATTAGCACAGAGGGAATGGAAGGGAAGAACTTGGGAGAGAGTTCATGGCTGACTGGCTACAGTCTCTGTATAAGATACAGATCTGTATCTAACTGTACTGCATCTGTCCTTCCAAAAAGCAGACAAGTGTCTCAAAAGTGCTTTTTTTTTTCCCAAGAGGCAATTGGACTTTCTGGTTTTTCTTTGAAGACGTTTCGCTTCTCATCCGAGAAGCTTCTTCAGCTCTAGTCCAGTTGCCTCTTGAAAAAGCACCTTTGGGACAACCATGACACGGGATGACTGAGAATCTCCATAGACATCAGACAAGTGTGTTTTTCAGGATTGTGTCGCTAGATGGCGCTCTAGGGATCAGCAACTCCAGCGCCTAGAAAACCGCCGATATAGCAGCGGCTTCTGAGGAAAGAGCATTGAAGTATTGGATTGCTAGAGAAGCTTTGGGGGGGAGAAAAAAGGGCACCCCAGGAACTTCCTCTTCCGGTTCACCCTCCCCCAGGAGGATGGTGTCGTGGGTGGCTGGTTTTTTGTGCTCTTCCCGGGGTCGAAGCAGCAGCTGGCAGGTGAGTGGAAGGAGGAAAGACCGGGAGCAAGCGGGGCTGTTTGGTTTGCTCCAGGGTGTAGAAGCAGAGCAAGCAACGTGGCTGAGACATTCTCAGCTGCTACCTAGTCATGCCCTCCCCAGATTTCGTTCCAGTGGTGCTGCATGATTTAAATCAGGGGTCTCCAACCCTTGGTCCCTTTAGGACTTGTGGACTTCAACTCCCAGAGTCCCTCAGCCAGCAAAGCTGGCTGAGGAACTCTGGGAGTTGAAGTCCACAATTCTTAAAGGGACCAAGGTTGGAGACCCCTGATTTAAAATACGTTGTTGTTCAATTGCTAAATCGTGTCTGACTCTTCGCGACCACATGGACCATAGCAACACACACACACACACACACACACACACACACACACACACAGAGTCCTCCCTTCTCTCCGGGAGTCTTCCCAAATCCATGTTCATTGTGTTGATGACACTATAGCAATAGCACTTAGACTTATATATCGCTTCATAGCCCTCTCTAAGTAGTCGGTCTAATCTAATCATCTATCCATCCATCCATCTATCCATCTATTTCTATCTATCATCTATTTCTATCATCTATTTCTATCTATCATCTATTTCTATCATCTTTCTATCTATCATCTATTTCTATCATCTATCCATCTATCATCTATTTCTATCTATTTCTATCATCTATCCATCTATCATCTATTTCTATTTCTATCTATCATCTATTTCTATCTTTTTCTATCATCTATCCATCTATCATCTATTTCTATCTATCATCTATTTCTATCATCTATTCATCTATCCTCTATTTCTATCAATCTATTTATTTCTATCATTTATTTCTATCATCTGTCTATCTATCTATCGTGTCTATCTATCTATCTCACCATCTCATCCTCTGCTGTCCGTCCCCTTCTCCTTTTGCCTCCCATCTCTCCCCAACATCAGGGTCTTTTCCAGTGAGTCCTCTCTTCTCATTAGGTGACCAAGTGTTGCTTCAGAAGCTTCAGCATCCGTCCTTCCAAAGGACAGTCAGGTTTGAGTTCATTTAGGATCTACTGATTTGATCTCCTCGCAGTCCAAGGGACTCTCCAGAGACTAAGTTCAAAAGCATTCATTCTTTGGCGCTCAGCCTTCCCGAATTGCTGCCTTCGATTTTCTGCTGGTTGGGAGATTTAAATTTTTGCACAATTACCTTGTGTTTTAATAGAATGAGAATAACAGAGTCGGAAGGGACCTTGGAGGTCATCTAGTCCAACCCCTTGCTCAAGCAGGAGACCCTATACCAGTGATGGTGAACCTTTTCGGCACCGAGTGCCCCCCAAACTGGAACATGCGTGCACTGGAGTGCCGGAAACCTGAAGACCAGGTGCCTGGTGCGCAACCCATGGTCTTTGGGTTTCCAGTGCTCACGAAGGCCAGGGGGAAACTCAAATACCATGCACACTGGCCCCCTGGTCTTTGGGTTTCTGGCGCTCCAGCACACGAAGACCAGCTGGCCGAAGCCATAAGAGCAGCTGGTGACAGTGCGTGTGTCCACAGAGAGGGCTCTGCATGCCACCTCTGGCACACATGCCATAGGTTCGCCATCACGGCCCTACACCATTTCTGACAGATGGCTGCCCAGCTTTCTTCCTGAAAGCTTCCAGTGATGAAGCTCCCACAACTTCTGAAGGCAAAGCTGTTCCATTGGTTGATTGTTCTCACTGTCAGGAAATTTCTCTTTATTTCTAGGTTGAATCTCTCCTTGTTCAATTTCCATCCATTATTCCTTCTCTGGCCTTTGGGTGCCTTGGATAATAGGTTGACCCTCCCTCCTCTCTGTGACAACCCCTCAAGTATTGGAACACTGTTGTCATGTCTCCCCTGGTCCTTCTCTTCACTAGACTAGCTTTTTATTTGTGTTATTTCAGGGCAAGTGAGGAGTTTCATGCGCAAAACTGGGGCTTTAAATCTCTCATGGGCTTTGGGCACCATTTCATCAATTAAAAGCCCCCTTCTCCTCACATCAGACCAAAAAGTTTGAGTGTACCCGCATTTGGGACAGTTGTTAGACTGAAATACACATAGATTTTTGACATGCATCTGTACGTAACATTCATAGGTTTATCTACATTTCTCCTTGTGTGAATATATCTGCATCTGTATAACCTCAGCATTTCCAGATTTATTTCACAACAATTTTTAATGCTAAGCATTTGTGATTTACTCAAGTCCAAGAGAATTTCATGATTGAGTGGATATTTGAACTTGTATCTTGCCTAGTCTTCTATGTGTCAAATGAATCACGATGTTAGAGATTAGATTGGTACGTTTGGTTTTTCAGTGTAATATATACTTTTTTCTTGTTTTCATATGTTGTGCAACCATTAAACTAAGTCTTTTATGTGAATCTTGCAGGCGAAGAAGATGCCAAGGAGCGCATTCTGAACAAATGAGAATCACAAGCAGCATTAAAAAAACAAAGCAAATCTATCCAGCAATCAAAATGTATTCCATTTCCTCCAGAAAACCTTTTTGCTTCCACAGCAGGCGACACGACAAGCGAGAGAATAACAAGAAGACGGTTTTTGTGCTGGAAATAATCGAGGATGTGAAACTCAGACTCTCCACAAAAAAGATCAGAGTGGATCGTTTCTAAATTCAGAAAAAGAGGGAAATATCTAGAAATAAGTGGACTGGAAGTAGTCACTTGGATAGCCACGTAAGCCAGATAATCATGCAAACCTCGCCCTGTGAAGAAAGAGCGAGCAGCTTGATTCAAAACAGCACCGAAAAAGGGATCCAAAATATTTTTGACCTCCAGAAACCAGGAATATCATTGGTGGAAAAGTGCCACAGATGCGGCTATTGTGGGAAAATGACAGATTGCAGATCAGAGTTGATTATGCCTGGAAGGACCCACACTGGAGAAAATCTCTCCCAGTGCCCTCAATGTGGCACAAAGTTTTTCAAGCACGCTACTCTACTGATACACAGGAGAAGCCAAATGGCAGAGAAGCCGTACGAGTGTCTGGATTATGAGAAAAGCTACAGCAGTAATTCAAGCATGTTGATAAATCAGAGGACTCACGCAGGAGAGAAACTGTATTTTTGTCCAGATTGTGGGAAAAGTTTCACTCGGAATTCCCACCTGGTGATACACCAAAGGACTCACACAGGAGAAAAACCGTATGAGTGTCCAGACTGTGGGAGAAGTTTCAGTCAGTATTGCCACTTGGTGATACACCAGAGGACTCACACAGGAGAGAAACCATATGAGTGTCTTGATTGTGGGAAAGGTTTCATTCAGAATTCTGACCTGGTGATACATAAGAGGACTCACACTGGGGAGAAACCATATGTGTGTCTGGATTGTGGGAAGAGTTTCAGTCGGAATTCCTACTTGGTGGTACACCATAGGACTCACACAGGGGAGAAGCCGTATGAGTGCCTGGAATGTGGAAAGGCTTTCGGTCGAAATTCCGAGCTAATGATACATAAGAGGACTCACACTGGGGAGAAACCATATGAATGTCCAGATTGTGGGAAAAGTTTTAGTCAGAATTCCCACCTGGTGGTACATCATAGGACTCACACAGGGGAGAAACCGTACGAATGTCCAGATTGTGGGAAAGGTTTCACTACTAGGTGTAAACTCATAAATCATGTAGGTTTACACACAGGGGAGAAGCCTTTTAAATGCCCAGAGTGTGGACGGTGCTTCACTCATCATTCTTGTCTTACTGCACACAAAAAAATTCACATGAGACAGAAGGTGATTCATGTAGAGAAGGCTTGAATTTTGTTTCTGATCCTCTATGGCAGAGGTCTGCAAACTTGGCTCTTTTAAGACTTGTGGACTTCAACTCCCAGAGTTCCTCAGCCAGCAAAGAGCCAAGTTTACAGACCCCTGTTCTATGGGAAATGCAGCTGAGAAATTAAGTGTTTAATTTCTGGCCAGATTCGCTTTAGTCAAAGATGCCTCAGTATTAGATATGAACGAGAAGAGAAAAGAATTGGAAAATGTTAGTTTGATAAAGACTAGCTACGTGTATATGGCTATCAATAAATGTTAATACTTTTCAAGTATTAAAGGTACTTACTTTTCAAGTACCTTAAAGGTACTTACTTTTCAAGAAATACTTACTTTTTAAGAAATAGTGCAATTGCTGCAATAAAGTTTTTGTGTGTTTTTGGGATTTCTATAGATCAGGGCTGTCAAACTGTTGACCCATGGGCCAGATGCATCACGTACTGGCCTCGCCCCCACCCAGTTTACCAAAGGAGAAGAACATTCCCGATACGTCATGTGATGCTGTGAGTTTGACACCCCTGTTACAGATCATAGAAATGCTACATGCAACGTTTCAGCTTTCTACCTCATTATCTTCCAGATTTCAAGCCTCGGAATTCTCCAGCCAGGATTTACCTCTTGAATAAAAATATCTTGAAGTGATCGTCGATGTCTCTGGCTGGTTTCTGAAATATGGGCTAAAAATACTTTGCAGAAAAGATTGCAGCGCTCTTGTTTAGTTAAAGATTATGAATCCTCAAATATGACAAAATGGGATAAGAGATAGAAAGTGAGTTCAAAGAAACTCAGTGGAAGGAGAATCTCGGTTTAGATTGTGGCTGGGATAAAGCGCACAATATAGAAGATCTGAGGGAACTATCCAACAAGGACAAAAGCACTGTAAGATTTAACGTTTGATGCCTATTAAATACGATGGATAAGAGCTGTAGGCACACTGAGTTGTGGAGAAAAGGGCTTGTGGTTTTGAGCATAGGACCTTCAGATTTATTAGGAACTCCTGCTGTAATATTGTTTGCTTGGAGGTGCTTGCTTTGTTTGCCTTTGCTATGCGATACAATGCCAATTTGCTGACATTTTTGCTGCCTCCCCCTTTGGTGGTCGAGATCTGAGAAAAAAGTTGTAGAGCGGTAAATGTTTGATGTCTAAAACACATATCCATAAATAGATATTGAATAAGGAAAAAGAAATGGGTAATGTCAGCGTTGCTATGAACATTGGGGCAAGGTAATGCAAAACTCTGTTCCCAACATATGGGAGATTTTTCCATTTCTTTCACTGCACTATATGTGTTCCATATTCTACCTTATCCTAACTTTTGTCAATGCTTTTTCCCACTGTTAACAAAAGATCAATGACAGTTGTGGAAAATATGGCTTAAACCCCTTGGTCAGGTATAATAGCAATAGCACTTATATACTGCTTCACAGTGCTTTACAGCCCTCTCTAAGTGGTTTACAGAGTCAGCATTGGGTGAAATCTACTTACCTTCCTTACCGGTACAGAAGTGCATGTGCTGTGTCACATGCACGCACATACCTGCGCATGTGTAAAACCTGTGCATGTGCAGAAGGTAAAAAACACATTACTTCCTGGTTAAAACCAGGAAGTAATGACACCCGAGTGGGTGGGCGGAGCTTTGCTCCGCCATCACTGCCGGATCGCCGAACTACTGGCCACAATCACTACTGGATCGCATAATCCTGTCCGATCCGATAGCATTTCACCCCTGGTCAGCATATTGTCCCTCAACAATCTGAGTCCTTATTTTACCGATCTCGGAAGGATGGAAGGCTGAAGTAATCTTGATCTAGTCAGGATTGAACTCCTGACGATGGGCAAAGTCAGCCTGCAGTAGAATCACTGTGTTGTGACCCAGGTTCCTGGACCCGGACTCCTGGACTCGGATGATTCAGAAAGTGAGGGAGAAGACCTGGCAAGGCCTGCTTCTCTTGGGCCCTCTCCCTCTCTGGCACCCACCCAAAGGGAGGAGGAGGGGCCGGCAAGGCCTGATTCTCCCGAGCCTTCTTCTGATTTGGCAACGCCCCAAGAAGAGTTTTGGAGTGATGCAAGACTGCGCAGACGTGACCGGTACGCGCAGCAGAGGAAGCGTTGGGACAAAGCCAAAGAATGATGGTCATGCAGTGACATCTGCAGAGACTATAAAAAGGAGGCGGGACTTCCTGGTTTTTTGTCTTGGACAAAGCAGTGAATTTGCGCGGGCAAACTGTATCAATGGAGGCAAGAATATATTTGTGAGTAATTCTGGCCTTATCTATAATTTCCTCGTTATCTCCAGAGACTTGGCAGGCCCGTGGGTAGACGTGGCCAGGACATTTATCTATGTAAATAAATTAGACGAGAAGGCCTTTGACTGACTCTTTGTTGGGAGTATTGGGGGAGGGAAACAGAACACACTGCAACACCATTGTATAATATACAAAAAACAATTCTAAAGGCAAAAATGGAGAAAAGTAGTCCTGTTTCCTTAAACCAGGGGTCCACAACCCCTGGGCTGTGGCCCACTACTGGGCCATGCAAGCTAGCATGCATGCGTGGGTGCAGCTCTACTCGCATGAATGGCACACCAGCATCTACGCAGCTCCATTCACAGGAGTGGTTTGCTGCCCCACTGCACACAGGAGTAAAGATCCACACACGATATCGGCCCGCCACTCGCATGGCCTGGTTCTCCTCTCCCACCCCCACCACAAAGATTGGGGACCGCTGCCTGACACAAAAACCATGATGCTAATTTCATCCCCCCTCTCACATCAGATCACGGATAAGGGCAGCAACCTTGGGAGGAAGTATTGAGTTGAAGTGTTTGAAGCATGTGTGTTGTGACTCCGCTCCCGAGCCTGTCCTCATGGGGGAGAGTGACTCAGAGAGTGAGGGAGAGGAGCCAGCAAGGTCTCCCTCGCCAGGACCCTCCTCGCTGCACTGCCCCAAGTTCCAGCTGCAGGCCAGGAGGAGGAGCTGACAAGGCCTCCCTCTCTCGCACCCTCCTCCTCCTGGCAACACCTCAAGTCCCAGCTGCTGATGATCAATCCTGGAGTGAGCCGAGGCAGCAACGAAAAGATAAGCGTGTGCAGCAGAGGAAAAGGTATGGCAGGCTCAGAGATTGCTGAGTCACTGAGCCACACCCCACAGGGTATAAAAGTGGGTGGAGCTGCCTTGTGGCCCTTGTGACGGACAAAAAAGCTACCAAGGGTGCACTGCAGCTCGGTTGTTAGAGGGTTAAAGGACTTTGTCAGTGAGTTTTGGCAACAGATCTTGGACACGAGATAACAGACTCAGAACTTGGCAGGCCTTTGCACAGTCACTGCCAAGTATTTTCTCAACTGAAGAAAATCAGGTCTGTAGCAAATAAAAAGTGGGAGACACGCATCTTGGCGTTTGCTCTGTGAAGTGGGAAAGGGGACAGAACAATGTGGAACTCAATGAGACAGTGCAGAAGAAAGACTTAGAAGACTCTTCCTTGAGGGTCTGTTATTGCTTGCCATCTGTGCATAGAGGAAAAACTCCCTGTCCCTTGGCACAGAGATGAGCAACGTGGAAGGGAAATATTGGTCTGGATTTCTCTGAGGAATGGACTTCAGGCCAGGCTCCGTTTCCAAAGAGAGTTTTATTCTGGTCAGCTCATCAGAGATAATTCCCAAGTAGGAATGTGTGATGACAACTACTCAATAAGAAGGGTGCAGAAAGCACAACTCTATGGTTTTTCTTTTTGCAATTCCTTTCCTATTTATATTTCCTACATTCGATTTGTATATTTTTATATTTCACTATCTTAACAATTTCTAATAAAAATGATATCAAAGTATGGTGACATTTCTACATTTTTGTAGAAATGCATAGCGCATAGTACTATCCTTCTTACTGTTGTGGTCCACCAGCAGCCTGCGGAGCTGGCAGCGAAGTCGGACAGTGAGGAGGCTGGGGAGGACAATGGGCCAGTCCTGGAGTCAGGGAATGGCCCGGACGAGGGTTCTGTGTCGGAGGCAGAGATGGGGTCAGGGCCATCTGGGAGCGATGCACAGATTCTGGAGCCTCCAGAGTCGGACGGCAGAGAGGCAGAGGAACAGGAGAAGCCTGTTGCTAGGGCACGCATGCGAAGAGCTGCCAGAAGTCAAGAGCAGCTAAAGTAAAAAGGACAACTCAGGAGTAAGGCCAGGAGATGATTGGCCCCTCCCATAAGGCTTAAAAGAGTAGCCATGGCTCTTGGGCTCTTTGTAGGAAAGCAACATTGCTACATTTGTTTCTAGTCCGAGTCTCTTGTTTCTGAACTTAGTGGGACTTTGCCAAGAAAAGCCTTTGGCAAGGTGCCAAAGAAGACAAAGGTTTGTGATAAGGCGGAAGGACTTTTTCTGAAGGACTTTGTTTTGGACTTAATTTGGACTAAGCTGGGAATGAAGCTAATTCCCAGCTGTTATAATAAAATAGGTTTGTTTTAAGACTAATTGTGTCTTTTATGCCTACTAAGCCTAGGTCACAATACTTACAACTCCTTGAAATGTTTCTTTGAAATGTTTACCAGTTTCTTTTGTGTATATAAATCACTTCTTCTTTTTCAGCCCCTCCTCCTCCCATTTTTGAGGCCTTTTTATGTCTCGCTCTCTCTGACTTTTTTTTTATGTTTTTTTTTTATTCAAAAAGTTTTACAAAAAAATTTTTTCCCCCTTTTCCCCCCAACCCCTTTCCTTCACAAACCCCTCCCTCCCCTGGCTTCCCGGAACAAACACAAGGTATAGTTAAAATAAAACAACCATATGCTAAAAAATTTTTCCCAAGACTATTATACCAATTCTCCCTCTCTAGCTCTGACTTCCTCCTTACATAACCAAAATCCTTCAAAAAATTAACAATAAACAGTAATAAAATATATAGATCAGTAGAACAAATTAATCCTAAAATATTTAAAACCAGCTAAAGCATAAAAATCCAATCCAATTCAGAGAATATCTCCTTATAACTTCTATAACCATATAATTTTCCCCAAGTCTTTCTTACATAAGATCTTTCGAGAATATTCTATTTAAAATTCAATACAACAGATTATAGAATTTCAATACAGGGAAATTACAATATCTGTTCAACTTTAGTCCTTCCTCGTCAAAATCCAGTATAAATCCAAATATCTAGTCTTTTATGATGGTTATAAAACATATAAGCAACCCATTTCTTCCAAATCTTCCTTACGTATTGTCTTTCAGAAAGGCTAAAATCTTTTCTGTTAATATTTCAAAAAAAAATTCTTTCAAAATGATACTTTTGTCTCTTGCCATTTTTGATGCATTAGTCTCTGTCTTTCCTTCATTACTCCTTTTGAAAAGTCAGTCACAATATTTCCTAATAGTTCCTTATGTCCAAGAATCCACGAGTTACTGCCGTATATTCCTCAATCCGAAAAGAGAACTCTTGGAAAGCATTAACCCTGTGAATTTTTCCATTTCGGAGACAGCCTCCTGTAGCACAACTTCAGGCTTTTCATCCAAACTTTTTAAAAAGGCTTCTTTACATCCATTCCATATTCCAAGTCCTGATTACTTTGGTTAATTTCCTCCAAACTCTCATCCAAAACGCCATTTTTTCCAATTCGTATTGTTGAATAATTAAATACATTCTTTCTGTATAATCCTGTATAAAGTCACGAATCCATTCTTCTGAAAAACCTTCATGGCAAAGTTCTTGCTGAAAATCCCTTATGAAATACTTAAACAAACTAAAATAATCCAACAATCCACAGTCCAGTACAATAAGATAAAATCTCCATTCAGTTTCACTTTCTCAACAAGTAAACGCCATTTTATTTCATTGTGTTAATTGTAGATGAGAGAAAAAATTATTATTTTTAAAAGAAAAATAGAAGTCAGATTTAATACTTGCAATTTAAAAGACTGATCTCCTGTGTTTTATTCCGTCTGCTTATAAATATCCATAACAATCAATTGAAGCAGAAGTGGTCGCTCTCTTCTCTGTCTGCTTAAAGCAGAAACACACTGGGGCTGGAGCTTTGCAGAAGGAATTCAGGGAACTTTCCCTTTCGAGTTCCCCAAACGGGGCCTCTAGAGAGAGCTCTACCCTTCCCTCTTCTGCTCTTTCCCTTCTCCTTACTGGGGAAGGTACTTTCAGCCGTTGATTTCGCCGGCTTTTACAGAATCCCAGCGAGGGCGCCCTTAGGGCGTCCTTCGGAGAGAGCGGAGCCACCAGAAGCCCTCGCTCTCTCTGACTTAAATGGAGATTTCTGTGCCAGCAAATTTACAGAAGCACACATGGCTTTTAGCATTTAGCAGAGTTAAAATCTGAAGCAAAAGGTGGCTTGAGAGGAACAGCAGCTGCAATATACAGGTAGTCCTTGATTTACAACAGTTTGCTTAAAAGACCATTCGAAGTTACAACCACACAGTGACTTATGACCGTTTTTCACACTTAGGACCACTGCAGCAGCATCCCCGTGGTCACGTGATTTGCATTCGGACACTTGGCAGCTGACTCATATTTATGACGGTTGCAGTGTCATGTGATCCCCTTTGGCAACCTTCTGACAAGCAAAGTCAATGGGGAAGCCGGATTCACTTAACAACCATGTCACTAACTTAACTGCAGTGATTCACTTAACAACCGTGGCAAGAAAAGTTGTAAAATGGGGAAGACTCGCTTCACAAATTTCTCACTTAGCAACGTAAGGTTTTTGAAATCAGCTCAGAACCTGATAAGTCCAATGAAACTCTGAACACGAGGCTACTGATAATCAGTTTTTATTTTCTGCAGAAAGACTGGACGGCCTTTTTGTCTCCGCAGGCAGAGAGAAAAAGCAGGTGCGCGCAAAAAAAACTTTTCCGAAACATCTTATAGCTCACACAGCTTGCACAGAATGTCATTGCTATAGAAACATAATTTCATATCACGCACATTTCACCATTTTTCTCAGTGCTTCGAAAACAATAGAGTTTAGAACAGGAAAGAAACATATTTTCTGGTGTTAGGGAACGTTCTTTCTGAGAACACATTTTCAGTTACAAGCAAGGTTACTTGGCGGAATCCACATTTTACTTTTCACAAGAAGTTACTTCGCTAGGCTAAGCTTGGCAATTCGCCTAGGAGTTTTATCTATACAGTTTGGCACTGTTAGGTTACAGTGGCCCTTCTCTGAACAGCAATTAACAAAAGCTGAATTAGATTACACTCTGTGTATGCTCTAAGCCAGGAGTCTCCAACCTTGGCAACTTTAAGACTTGTGGACTTCAATTCCCAGAGTTGAAGTCCACAAGTCTTAAAGTTGCTAGGGTTGGAGACCCCTGCTCTAAGCCTTTCAGCTCTGATCCTTCAGGGGCCCTTTCAGCAACATACATGTTGGGCTCAATTGTGGTCGTCCATGGAGTCTGTACCTGTAGTCTGCACTTGGAAACAGCTTGAGTGAAGCTGGCTCCCTTGGAACCTCTGGCCTGCTGGTGTTTCCATCTCCTAAATCCTTGGGAGCCATACCGTTCCTGTCCTATTGTTTCCTTTCGTTGTATCCAATTAATATAGTTATTACATACTCATACTTATATATATGCTTATATATTGTATAGTTATTACATACTTATGCTTACATATATTGTTGTGACAAAATAAAAAAAAGTCATAAAGTTTTGGGATGTAGAGAGGTTTTGAGCGCGACTTGAGAGCCAACTATTAAAGCCCAGGACTATTTAGATCAGCTTTAAGCAACCTAGCTTCCTCCAAGTGTTTTACCCAAACTGTTTGGGAATAGTAAAGCTGAAATCTTAATTACTCTGGAGATTGGGAAAGCTGCTCAGAGGAATTCTGCCCTCTAATGAGATGTAGACTCCCCTATAATGCAAATAGGAAGATCAGCTTGTCGATCAGGAGGTCGGCAGTTCAGCGTTCGAATCGGGTGAGCTCCCAACTTGTCCCAACTTCTGCCAACCTAGCAGTTTGAAAGCACGTAAAAAATGAAAGTAGAAAAATAGGGACCATCTTTAATGGGAAAGTTAACAGCGTTCTGTTGGAAGAAATATCCATCTGGGTTCAGTTCCAAGTGGGGATAAAGGCACTGGAAACATGGAGACTGCTTGGAAAGATGGTTTAATGGTGGACAAGATCACATGGCTTGAGTTGCTGAACAGAAAAGGGAAGGGATCCTGTGCGCTCCCTGGCTTTATGCTTTTTCTGAGCTTTGAACTTTCTGGGGCACAGGAAGAGTATCCTGATTGGTTGTCAGACTCCCAGGGGGTGGGCGGTCTTAGCTAGCCTTGCTGGCTGATGTAATCTTCCCAGGTGTCATGTGGTGAGTTTCTGTTGCTAGGTGGGTCCTATTGTGTTGCAGATAATGGTCCCATTGACAAAGGTGGGGAGAATGAGTTTCTACCTCTGACCCATTGACAAAGGTGGGGGGAGTAAGAAGCTGCTTTGTCTTTAAAACATGTTTCTCCATTTCTCATCCAGGGAAATATATTCTGCCTTTTTAATATTTTCTAAAATATTTCATTCTTCTAGGAGGGTGGGTGAGTGCTAACTTCCTACAATTCTGTGTGCCTTCAGCATTTAGTCATGCCCGCCACACACACACTAATTACAGTGCGGTTGTAGTGGCAATGAGAGCTCCAGGGGAGACCAGAAAGAACAGGTTAGTGATTGTTCATCCTGGAGAGAAGCTATCAGTGTGGTGGTCGGTGGTGTTGAAAACCACTTACTGGCACACAGAGTGATCACTCAGGCTTCTGTCGCTAGATGGCGCGCTATCGATCAGCAACACCAGCACCTAGAAAGCCGCCAATACAGTATAGCGGCATCGGTGGTTGCTGAGTACCGACCTCCAACGGGAGGAGGGGGAGAGACTGGAGTGAAAGGCGTTGAAACAATCGGGAATTGCTAGAGAGGATGCGGGAGAGGAACTTCCTCTTCCGGCTCATCCATGGGAGGATGGTGGCCCAGGCAGCGGCTTTCTCAGTCTTCCAAGGGTCGAAGCAGCTGCTGGAAAGGTGAGTTGAGGACAGGTCGAGGTGGAGCCAGGAACAAGTAGGGCTGTTTGGTTTTCTCCATTGCGTAGAAGCAGAGAATCAACTAAGCTGCAACATACTCAGCTGCTACATATTCCTTCCCTCCCCTGCTGCCACTTGTTTTAAAAGTGGTGGTGCCTTCAATTTTCTGCTGGTTGGGAGATTGAAAAAGGTCTCCTTCAGTTTAGGAGTTGCTTGTGCTTTTTATGAACATGTTGTTTTCTTGGCCAAGAAATGAGTGTCATTGGCAAAACTGCTGTATTAAATCTTGCAGAGCTCTGCGCACCATTTCTTCTGATGAAGCCCCCCCCCATCTCTAAAATTAGACCAATAAGTTTGAGTGTACCCATTTCTGGGACCTTTTTCAGGCTGAAATACACATGGACTTCCAAGATACACATATTTGTAAGTGTAATATCTGTATTCCTCTCTGTGTGTAATATATCCTCAGCATTTCTAGATATATTTGATGATAACCCTTTGTAGTGCTAAGAATGTGTGATTTACTCAAAGTCAACAAGAGAATTTGGATGTTTGAATCTCATTAGTATTCTAGGTGTCAAATGAACCATAATTAACGTTAGGGATTAATCTAGCATTTTGGCAAGTTTGCTTGTTCATTTTAACACATGCTTTTTTACTTGTGGTTTTTCACCTGTTGGGCACCCATTTTATAAACAACTAATTAAACTTATATCAATCTTCTAGACAGAGAGGATGTCAAGCGGAGCATTCTGGATAAGTGAAAATCACAAAGGGAATTAAAGAAGAAAGTGAATCCAGTCAGCAATCAAAATCTTCCAGCTTCCTCCGGAAAACAACAAAACTCTCCTTCCCTGTCAAGTAACAGACAAAAGAGAATAACAGGAACTGGGTTTTGCTGGAAAAAAATTGAGTCTGTGGAACTCATATCCAAATTCAGAAAAAAAGATGGAAATATCTGGAAATCAGTGGGGAGAACCCTGTGACTTGGATAGTTACGTAGGGCAGGCAGTCATGCGAACTTTGCCCTGTGAAGAAATAAAAAATAGCTTGAATCAAAGCGCCATGCAAGACGGGATCCAAAATATTTTTGACCTCCAGAATCCATTGGTGGAAAACCCACACCGATGTGGGAAAAGTACAGATTGTGGATCACAGCTGATTATGCACGAGAGTTTCCACACTGGAGAAAAACCAAATGAATGTTCCAGGTGTGAGAAGGTCTTTTGCTACAGCTCCTTCCCTTTTGAAAATAAAAGGACTTACACCGGAGACAATTCATACCAAAGCTTCCAGTATGGAAATTTTAGCAAGCACGCTCCTCTAGTCTTACACCAGAGGACTCCTACAGGTGAGAAACCATATGAGTGTCCGAACTGTGGGAAAGCTTTCAGTCAGAATTCCCACCTTGTAAACCATCAGAGGACTCATACAGGGGAGAAACCGTACGAGTGTCCAGATTGTGGGAAAGGTTTCAGTCAGAATTCCAATCTCTTGATGCACCAGAGGACTCACACAGGGGAGAAACCATATGAATGTTCAGATTGTGGGAAAAGTTTCCGTCTTAATTCCCATCTGGTGGTACACAAGAGGTCTCACACGGGTGAGAAACCATATGAGTGCCTGGATTGTGGGAAAGGTTTCACTCATAGTTCCCACCTTGTGATACACAGGAGAACTCACACAGGAGAGAAACCTTATGAGTGTCCAGATTGTGGGAAAGGTTTCCGTGTTAATTCCCATCTGGTGGCGCACCAGAGGATTCACACAGGGGAGAAACCATATCAGTGTCTGGATTGTGGGAAAAGTTTCAGTCAGAATTCCCAGCTAGTGGTGCACCAGAGGACACACACAGGAGAGAAACTGTATGAATGTCCAGAGTGTGGAAAAAGTTGCACTCACAATTCCGACCTCCTGGTACACCTGAGGACACACACAGGAGAGAAACCGTATGAGTGTCCATATTGTAGGAAACGTTTCAGTCACAATTCCAACCTGGTGGTACACCAAAGGATACACACAGGAGAGAAGCCGTATGAGTGTCCGTACTGTGGGAAGAGTTTCAGTCGGAATTCGTATCTGGTGATACACCAGAGGACTCACACTGGGGAGAAACCATATCAGTGTTTGGATTGTGGGAAAAGTTTTAGTCACAGTTCTGAACTGGTGAGACACCAGAGGATACATACAGGAGAGAAACCGTACGAGTGTCCAGAGTGTGGGAAAAGTTTCAGTCAGAATTCCAGCCTGGTGATACACAAAAGGACTCACACTGGGGAGAAACCCTATGAGTGTTCGGATTGTGGAAAAACTTTCAGTCAGAATTGCTACCTAATTATACATGAGAGGACTCACACAGGGGAGAAACCATATGAGTGTCTTTATTGTGGGAAAAGTTTCATTCGTAATTATGCCTTGGTGATACATCAGAGGACTCATACTGGGGAGAAACCATATGAGTGTTCGGATTGTGGGAAAAGTTTCCGTCTCAGTTCCCACCTGGTGGTACACCAGAGGATTCACACTGGGAAGAAACCATATGAGTGTCAGGATTGCGGGGAAAGTTTCAGTCAGAATTGTCTCCTGGTATACCACCAAAGGGCACACACAGGAGAAAAACCGTATGAGTGTCCAGACTGTGGGAAAAGTTTCAGTAACAATTCTCATCTGGTGGTGCACCAGCGGATTCACACAGGAGAAAAACCATATGAGTGCCAGGAGTGTGGGAAAAGTTTCAGTCGGAATTCCCACCTGGTGGTGCATCAGAGGACTCACACAGGGGAAAAACCATATGAGTGTCCAGATTGTGGGAAAGGTTTTAGTACTAGATCTAAACTTGTAAATCATGTAGGTTTACACATAGGGGAGAAACCTTTCAAATGCTCAGAGTGTGGACGGTGTTTTACACAAAATTCCTCCCTTACTGCGCACAAGAAAATCCACACGAGGCAAAAGGTAATGAATATAGAGAAGGTTTGAGTTTCCTTTCTGATCTCCTTTGGAAATACAGTTGAGAAATTAACTATTTAATTTCTCAGCTGATTCACTTTAGTAAAATGTTTTAGTATTAGATATGAGGGAATAGAGAAACAAAATGGAAAATGTTAGTTATAGAAATAATGGAATTCTGCAAAAAGTGTTTCGGGGTGGGGTGTTGTTTTTTTTTTTTTTGGTATATTGATCATCATAGGACATAGAAATGCAACATACAAATTAAAGGTAGTCCTCAATTTCCAACTACAATGGAGCCCAAAATTTTTGTGAGAAATTTAAGTGAGTTTTGCCCCATTTTATGTCTTTTTTGCCACATTTGTTAAGTGAATCACTGCAGTTGTTAAATTAGTAACATGGTTAAGTGAATCTGGTTTTGCCATTGACCTTGCTTGCCACAAAAGGGGATCACATGACTTTGGGACACTGCAATGGTCATAAATAAGGAGTCATTTGTCAAGCATCCAAATGTAAATCACTTGAGTACGGGGAAGCTACAACAGTCTTAAGTGTGAAAAATGGTCACAAGTCCCTTTTTTCAGTGCTGTTGTAACTTTGAACGGCAACTAAACAAATTGTTGTAAGTCAGGGACTCTGTATTAGCTTTCTACCTAGATGTCCTTCTGGTTTTCAGTCCAAGAATCCCTCAGCCAACATACTTATTGAATAAAATATTTTGCAGTCATAGTAAACGTTTCTGATAGGTGCCAAAAATCTGTGGCAAGACTTAAAAATACATTATTAAAAAAATAGGAACACTTATATCATTATTCCTCAAATATCCCAGATAAAGAGGGTTTAAAGTTCATATTTTTCTAACATTTTCAGAATTTTATGTCAAGGAGAATCCTATTTAGATTACGGTAAACTAAAGCACAGAATAGCGAATATATGAGGGAGGGTTTAGCAACAACCACACTAAAATTTTACAGGTAAAGGCTGTTGAATATGATAAGCGCTATAAGGATATTGAGGAGAAAAAGGATTATGCTTTTGAGTGTAGGACCTTCATGTTTATTAGAAACCTTCCTATGATCTTGTTTTTTTAGAGGTACCCTTTGATGTCTGGTGGGTGATATTAATGTCAAGATGCTGCTCCCTTTTTTTGCATCCTCCTTGGTGGAGAGCTGAGAAAAAAAATGTGATAAAATGTTTCATTTGTAAAAATGCATTGTGTGAGAACCATAACTTTTGATAAGGAAAATAAAAGGGCAATATCAGCATTGCTATGAACATAAGACAAAAGAAATGCAAAGCTCTCTTCTCAAGACACGGGAGATTCTTTCCATTCTTTCACTCCACTCTCGGGGCTCTTTTTAAATTTTTCCAAAAGCCCCTATTAGTAAAGAAAAAAAATTATTTGGAGCACCTAAGAGGCATTTTAGTTATGCAGATGAATGACTTTTATTGTGCTGTGTCTAAAAGGCTCCAAAGAATTCAAGATTGGTTCATTACATTGACAGAATTCAGAGATCAGATTATAATTACAATGCCCCTGTGACTCTGGACACACACTAACAACAAAGCATGCGTCTCAAACGTGCTTTTTCAAAAGGCAACTGGACTGATTTTTTCCTTAAGGAAGAAGATGTTTCGCTTCTCATTCAAGAAGCGCAATTGGTTCCGGCCAGATCCGATGAAGCTTCTTCGATGAGAAGAGAAATGTCTTCTTCTTCCTCCTTAGGGAAAAAAACAATCCAATTTGCCTTTTGAAACAACTATGTCCAGGATGACTGAGCATCTCCACAGACAAGAGAGCATGTGCTTCTCCAGTGGCTGTATTACAGAGGCATTTGAACAGGCTCATCTCACCATTACTGCCTAAATACTTAGGGGACACAGAACAATTCTATATCTCCCTGTTGCTTTCAGATAGAAACCCTGCTGTAAAATATGTTACCAGATTCTGAGGATCAGCACTTAAAATTTGTCAGATAACGGATGACCTGTGCCATAAATCAGTCTTGCTGAACATCCAGCTTGTCATATTAGACTTTGCAGAGGGATAGATTTAATCTGCCACATATTAACTTTTATGCTCCCTGTCCCTCTCTGTTTTATATCTTTTAGCTGTTTAGAATAATTATTTTTGGATTTTAATTATTTTCTATGCTTTTTAACTTAATGTATCCCATGCTCCTTATGCTGCTCTTTTGGGCACCCCACATCAGATTTTATCCTTAGGAGCTGAAAATGCTTCCGATGGTTCCAAAGCCTCTGGATCTTTGAGAGGACCATACCATAATGCAAATTCTAAGTGACTATGGTACTCTGATGTCTTTGGGGACCTTAGCAAATCTATGTGCTACAAGAGTTCGTTTCAGAGAGTTGTGTTTCTTTTGATTATTCTTTTCTGAAAATGGGTTTTTTTTTGGTCTGTTGGGACATGTCTTATACATACAACCAAAATGGCAGATGACAAAAATGAGGGGCAGTGGGAAGGAATAACAATTTATGCCATGCTTAAGACGTAAGTGCAGAACACTAATCAAAGATGTTATTCATTTATTTTATTTAAATAAAATGAGTAGTATACAAATTAATCAGTACAATAAAATATTAAAAGCCAAATAATTTAAGATTAAAATCTAAAACACTATAAATTTATTGATATATTAATATTAAATTAATATTAATTGAATTTGAATATGCAAAATACAAAGTAGAAACATTGAAACTGACAGTAATGCAATATCAGACATATAGCCCCTTTCAACAGATTAGTTGGACCACACAAAATCTAATATATAACGAATGAATTTGAACAAACTTAACCAATCCTCTTAGATACGGATTGTGTCATGTCATTTACATAAACTTCCATACTGCAGTTACTACTTTTCTGTTAAAAGATCAGATGTGAATATTCTCCATATTTGTACTAACTGAAGATAGATCAGTTCTATTAAAAATATACCCTGCATTCTATGATGTTCCATTCTTGTGATTAAAGAAACAAAAAGCTGCTTTAATGGGCTTTTTTCTCTTTGTTGAGGAGCCATTCTATGTTTTCCTCTCTTTTTATGTTGTTTTCCCCTTTAAAGTCATTTTGGAACAGTACAGTTTCCGAGTGGTGAGCAATTCACGTTCACCAGAGATCCTGAGGATGGGATGCTTCTCCCAAGGCTTGTCTTTGTGACACTCGGAATTACAAATGGCGGGGAGTTTCAATGAAAACTCAATTGGAAGGAGAGCTGTGTGAGTCTTTGGCAGCCAAAAATCGGAAGGCATCTAATAGCTCTTTTCAGGCTACCATATTTTATTAACAGGCATATATACCTGTGTCAGCTATGCATTTTAATACAATTGGTTAGACAGCAACAGTGGTGGAAGAATCGTGGTATACCTCAGAAAGAGTAAACATTATAATTTTTTTCTTATTCATTGCCTTCTCTTACATTGTATATTATATTAAAAAAAATGACTTATCAAAAAGGAATGCTTCACACAAAGAGCATTGGTGACTTACACACTTTGTAGCACACATTTTACAACCCTTTAAATATTTCTTTCTAAAGTTTACCCGTTTCTTCTACCATATATAGTCACCCTCTTTTTAAACACAATTTTTCTAGGCCCTGCTTTGTGTTTCTTGCTTTGACGTAATAGAGATTTCTAGGCAAGCGGATGGCATTTACCATTTAGCAGATTTAAAATCTCTTCCCTCACGAACAAAGCTGGCTTGTTGGGAACAGTAGATTCAAGACACTCTGTGCACTTGGACGCATCTCTTGTTAGTATAAGTGAAAGTGGCTGCTTTGGGATCTCTGCCTTCTCTTGTCCCAAATCCTTGGGAGCCACAGGAAATCAAACTTTTGGGATGTAGAGTTTTTGATCTCCTGAGAACCAGCGAAAGGAAAGAAATTTTTAGGTGAGCTTTCTGCAAACTACTCCCAAGTCTTTTGCTCAAGCTCTTTAGAAGTAATAAATCTGAAATCTAACTTCTCTGGAGATTGGGAAGACTACCCAGAGCGATTCATCCCTCTAATGAGATTTAGGCTTCCCAATAATACCGATAGGAAGATCAAATGTATCTCCTATGTAGAAGTAGTTTGGTAGCAATGCTGGTAGAAGCTTCCAGGTTTGTCCCATGTCTCATTATTATACTGAGTGAAGCTGGTAATCATTTAGAGGCTGTACCCAAAAACAATACCTTCATGAATTTCTAGAGCCCAGAACCTGGCTAATTTTGTGAAGCTATGGTAAGTAAGGTCTAGCTTGACTCTTCAAGCTTCCCTCAATTGTAGAATAGAATAGAATAGAACAGAATAGAATAGAATTTTATTGGCCAAGTGTGATTGGACACACAAGGAATTTTTTTTGGTGCATATACTCTCAGTCTACATAAAAGAAAAAAAATACCTTCATCATTTACAACACAAAAATACCTTCAACATTTACAACACAAAAAATCAAAAGCAAGTTTTGAGGAGTTATCCTGCATTTCCTCCCCCCCCCCATCTCATGAAGTGGCTGGAACTGATTTCACCAAGGAAGGTGCGCTTTATGGTTGCCTGTTTTCCCATGGTTTCATACACACATACACAGAAGCCTTCAAGAATGTTTTTCCCTTGGTTTACCTAAAGGTGCTTTTTCAAATGGACTTTCTATGTTTTTTGCTTGAAGACATTTTTGGGCTTCTCATCCACTGAAGAACCCAAGAAGCTTCTTGGATGAGAAGCCAAACGTCTTCAAGCAAAAAACATAGAAAGCCCAGTTGCCTTCTGAAAGAGCACCTTTAGGTAAACCAAAGAAAACCATCCGTGAAGGCTTCTCTGTGTGTGTGTATGAAACCATTGGAAAGCAGGCAACCGTAAAGGGCAACTTCCTTAGTGAAGTCAGTTCTAGCCAATTCTTCATCTTGGGGGTGGGGGGGAATCCAAGATAATTCATTGGCATTCCCTTGATTTACCCAAAGGTGCTTTTTTCAAAAGGCAACTGGACTTTCTGGCTTTTCTTTGAAGACATTTCGCTTCTCATCCGAGAAGCTTCTTCAACCCTACCATCCAGTTGGAGCTGAAGAAGCTTCTCGGTTGAGAAGCGAAACATCTTCAAAGAAAAGCCAGAAAGTCCAGTTGCCTCTTGAAAAAAGCATCTTTGGGACAACCATGGCCTGGATGGATGACTGAGAACCTCCATAGACATTTTTTTTTATTTTGTCACAACATTATATACAAGCACATATATTGAAAGGAAACAATAGGACAGGAATGGTAGGCACTTTTGTACACTTATGCACGCCCCTTATAGTGCTCTTAGGAATGGGGTGAGGTCAATGGTAGACAGTTTTTGGTTGAAGCTTTTGGGAGTTTGAGAAGAGACCACAGAGTCAGGTAGTATATTCCAAGCATTAACAACTCTGTTACAGAAGTCATATTTTCTACAATCAGGATTGAAGCGGTTAACATTTATTTTTATTTTTTATTTATTTTATTTGATTTTTATACCGCCCTTCTCCCGAAGGACTCAGGGCGGTGTACAGGCAAGATAAAACCAGCAATACAAATATACAAGTTAAAATATCATTTAAAAAACTTATTTAAAAATTAGCCTGAAATTAAATTACCATAAACTAAAACCCGTTTAAAATTAATAAAATTTCCCATTAAAATCCAATTTAGGCCAGCCCCGCGCGAATAAAGAGATGTGTCTTTAGTTCGCGACGGAATGTCCGAAGGTCAGGTATTTGGCGTAGACCTGGGGGAAGCTCGTTCCAGAGTGTGGAGCCCCACAGAAGGCCCTTCCTGGGGGCCGCCAGCCGACATTGTTTGGCGGGCGGCACCTGAGAAGTCCCTCTCTATGGGAGCGACGGGTCGGTGGGAGGCATGTGGTAACAGCAGGCGGTCCCGTAAGTACCCAGGTCCTAAGCCATGGAGCGCTTTAAAGGTCGTACCAACACCTTAAAGTGCACTCGGAAGGCCACAGGTAGCCAGTGCAGTCTGCGCAGGAGCGGTGTTACATGGGAGCTACGAGTAGCTCCCTCTATCACCCGCGCAGCTGCATTCTGGACTAACTGGAGCCTCCGAGTGCACTTCAAGGGGAGCCCCATGTAGAGAGCATTACAGTAATCCAAGCGAGAGGTAACGAGCGCATGAGTGACTGTGCATAAGGCATCCCGATCAAGGAAGGGGCGCAACTGCCGAACCAGGCGAACCTGGTGGAAGGCCCCCCTGGAGACGGCCGTCAGATGACCTCCAAACGACAGCCGATCATCCAGGAGGACACCTAAGTTGCGCACCCTATCCTTTGGGGCCAATAATTCGCCTCCAACAGCCAGCTGCGGCTGCAGCTGACTGAATCGGGATGCCGGCATCCACAGCCACTCCGTCTTGGAGGGATTAAGCTTGAGCCTGTTTCTCCCCATCCAGACCCGTACGGCTTCCAAACACCGGGACAGCACTTCAACAACTTCATTGGGGTGGCCCGGGGTGGAAAAGTACAGCTGGGTATCATCAGCGTACTGCTGGTATCTCACCCCGAAACCACTGATGATCTCACCCAGCGGCTTCATGTAGATGTTGAACAGCAGGGGCGAGAGAATCGACCCTGAGGGACCCCACAAGTGAGGCCCCTCGTGGTCGACCTCTGCCCCCCTGTCAACACCGTCTGCGACCGGTCGGAGAGATAGGAGGAGAACCACCGATATACGGTGCCTCCCACTCCCAATCCCCCCAACCGGTGCAGCAGGATACCATGGTCGATGGTATCGAACGCCGCTGAGAGGTCTAATAGGACCAGGGCAGAGGAATAACCCTGTCCCTAGCCCTCCAGAGATCATCTACCAATGCGACCAAAGCTGTCTCCGTGCTGTATCCGGTCGGAAGCCGGACTGGAACGGGTCTAGATAGACGTCTTCATCCAGGTATTGGGGTAGCTGTCGCGCCACGGCACTCTCTACAACCTTCGCAACAAAGCGAAGGTTGGAGACTGGACGATAATTACCTAAAATAGCTGGGTCCATACAAGCACATATATTGAAAGGAAACAATAGGACAGGAATGGTAGGCACTTTTGTACACTTATGCACGCCTTATAGTCCTCTTAGGAATGGGGTGAGGTCAATGGTAGACAGTTTTGGTTGAAGCTTTTGGGAGTTTGAGAAGAGACCACAGAGTCAGGTAGTATATTCCAAGCATTAACAACTCTGTTACAGAAGTCATATTTTCTACAATCAGGATTGAAGCGGTTAACATTTATTTATTTTATTTATTTATTTGATTTATATACCGCCCCCTCTCCCTAGGGACTCAGGGCGGTGAACAGCAAGATAAAACCAGCAATACAAATATACAAGTTAAAATATCATTTAAAAACTTATTTAAAATTAGCCTGAAATTAAATTACCATAAACTAAAACCCGTTTAAAATTAATAAAATTTCCCATTAAAATCCAATTTAGGCCAGCCCCGCGCGAACAAAGAGATGTGTCTTTAGTTCGCGACGGAATGTCCGAAGGTCAGGTATTTGGCGTAGACCTGGGGGGAGCTCGTTCCAGAGTGTGGAGCCCCACAGAAGGCCCTTCCTGGGGGCCGCCAGCCGACATTGTTTGGCGGGCGGCACCTGAGAAGTCCCTCTCTATGGGAGCGACGGGTCGGTGGGAGGCATGTGGTAACAGCAGGCGGTCCCGTAAGTACCCAGGTCCTAAGCCATGGGCGCTTTAAAGGTCGTAACCAACACCTTAAAGTGCACACGGAAGCCCACAGGTAGCCAGTGCAGTCTGCGCAGGAGCGGTGTCACATGGGAGCTACGAGTAGCTCCCTCTATCACCCGCGCAGCTGCATTCTGGACTAACTGGAGCCTCCGAGTGCACTTCAAGGGGAGCCCCATGTAGAGAGCATTACAGTAATCCAAGCGAGAGGTAACGAGCGATGAGTGACTGTGCATAAGGCATCTCGATCAAGGAAGGCGAACTGCCGAACCAGGCGAACCTGGTGGAAGGCCCTCCTGAGACGGCCGTCAGATGATCTTCAAACGACAGCCGATCATCCAGGAGGACACCTAAGTTGCGCACCCTATCCTTTGGGGCCAATAATTCGCCTCCAACAGCCAGCTGCGGCTGCAGCTGACTGAATCGGGATGCCGCATCCACAGCCACTCCGTCTTGGAGGATTAAGCTTGAGCCTGTTTCTCCCCATCCAGACCCGTCGGCTTCCAAACACCGGGACAGCACTTCAACAACTTCATTGGGGTGGCCGGGGTGAAAAGTACAGCTGGGTATCATCAGCGCATTGCTGGTATCTCACCCCGAAACCACTGATGATCTCACCCAGCGGCTACATGTAGATGTTGAACAGCAGGGCGAGAGAATCGACCCTGAGGGACCCCACAAGTGAGGCCCTCGTGGTCGACCTCTGCCCCTGTCAACACCGTCTGCGACCGGTCGGAGAGATAGGAGGAGAACCACCGATATACGGTGCCTCCCACTCCCAATCCCCCCAACCGGTGCAGCAAGATACCATGGTCGATGGTATCGAACGCCGCTGAGAGGTCTAATAGGACCAGGGCAGAGGAATAACCCCTGTCCCTAGCCCTCCAGAGATCATCTACCAATGCGACCAAAGCTGTCTCCGTGCTGTATCCGGGTCGGAAGCCGGACTGGAACGGGTCTAGATAGACGTCTTCATCCAGGTATTGGGGTAGCTGTCGCGCCACGGCACTCTCTACAACCTTCGCAACAAAGCGAAGGTTGGAGACTGGACGATAATTACCTAAAATAGCTGGGTCCATTAAGTTTGAATCTATTGTTTGCTCTTGTATTATTGCAATTAAAGCTGAAGTAGTCTTTAACAGGAAGGACATTGTAATAGATGATTCTATGAGTTAAACACAGGTCATGTCGGAGTTGGCGGATTTCTAAGTTTTCTAATCCCAGGATTTCAAGTCTGGTGGTATAAGGTATTTTGTTGTTTACAGACGAGCGGAGAACTCTTCTTGTAAAATATTTCTGGACTCGTTCAATTGTATTTATGTCAGAGATGTGGTATGGGTTCCAGACAGTCGAGCTGTATTCAAGAATAGGTCTAGCAAATGTTTTGTATGCATTTTTTTAAAAAAATTTAATTTTTTTTTAAAAAAAAATTAAATTTTTTTTTGGTATACATTGCCTTGGTTTAGTTCTCACTTCTTGCAAAGGGATAGACCCTCCTGGAGAAGAACAACTATGGATGTGGTCAGTAAATGCAGATTTGAAAGCACGTCATAATCAAAAGAGATAAATCTAGCAACCGCCTCAGGATAAATAAATCGCACTAGTGTTTTTTTCCCCCCAGCCTGAGATCGCTCGATGGCGCTCTGGAGCCAACCTCTAGAAAACAGCCCCTATTTGTGAGGTAGAGCATCCGAGTCCTGGAGCGCTAGAGAGGATGGAGGAGAAGAGGCAGAGGAACTTCCTCTTCCGGCTCACCTGAAGGAGGATGGTCGCGTGGGGAGCGGCTCTCGTGCTCTTCCCAGGGTTGCGGCTGCAGCTGGAAGGTGAGTTGGAGGAAGATGGGAGGGGAGGCCAGGAGCAAGTCGGGCTCTTTGGTTTCCTCCAGTCCAGGGTGTACCTTGTTCTTTCCTTCCCCGATTTTTATTCCAATAGTACTGCAGGCTTTTTTTAAAAAAAACAAAACTGTTGTGCCTTTAAAAGTGATGCCTTCAATCTTCTGCTGGTTGGGATATTTAAAAAGATTGGAAAAAGTCTCATTCACTTTGAGGTTGTTGCTATTTATTTATTCCTTCCCTCCTCAAATTTTATTCCACTCTCCCTGCTATGATTTGAAACGGGTCCCTTCGTTTTTCTTCGGATCTAAATGCCTCCTTCATATTCCACTGGTGCTTGCACGCTTTAAAACAGGGGTCTCCAACCTTGATCCCTTTAAGACTTGTGGACTTCAACTCCCAGAGTTCCTCAGCCAGCAGCTGGCTGAGGGACTCTGGGAGTTGAAGTCCACAAGTCTTAAAGGGACCAAGGTTGGAGACCCCCGCTTTAAAAGAGTCTGCAATTTTCTGCTGGTTGGAAGGTGTAAAAAATTTCCTTCACTTTAGGGCAGGGATGTCCAAACTTGGCCCCTTGAAGAGTGGTGGACTTCAACTCCCAGAATTCCCCAGCAAGCAACTTGCTCATGTTTATAGCTCATGCTGGCTGGGGAATTCTGGGAGTTGAAGTCCACCATTCTTCAAAGGGCCAAGTTTGGACACCCCTGCTTTAGGGGCTGACTCCTTGTGTTGTTGTGTGGTTCTTTTTTTTTTAGCGTGTTGTTTTCTTTGCAAGTGAGGTGTTTCATGGGCAAAACTGGTGATTTAAACCTTGCAGAGGCTTTGTGCACCTTTTCCTCCGTTAAAGCTCCATCCCCACCCACCATCTCTAAAATGAGACAAAAAAGGTTGACCGTACCCACTTCTGGGACATTTGTCAGGCTGAAATACACAAGAATCGTAACATATGTACTTTTATAGGTGTGTGGATTTGCATTTGTGTTCATGTATCTGTATAAACTATCCTCGGCGTTTCCACATATATTTGATAATGATTTCAAGGCTAAGAATGTGTGATTTTCCTTGGATCTTGCTAGCCATTTATATGTCAGATGAATCATAAATAATGTTGGAGATTAATCATTAAACTAAATTTCATTAAATTTCAAAAAAATAGGGAAGAACAAAGAAAGTTTAAAACAGACATAATGAAAAAAAGACAAAAGTAACATTAAAAAATGGTCCCTTTTAAATATTTTTAAGATATAAATGTTTAAAATACACTTTTGCTTTAGATAACACAATAAAATAATACAAAACTAAAAATATAAAGATGTACATACCAAACAATCAAATAATAAAAGCAAAACATATAATCTCAATCTAAAGAAAACATATAATGGCTAGCCCATGAATTTGTTGTTGTTAGTTGTGAAGTCGTGTCCGACTCATTGCGACCACATGGACAACGTTCCTCCAGGCCTTCCTATCCTCTACCATCCTCTGGAGTCCATTTAAGCTCACGTCAACTGCTTCAGTGACTCCATCCAGCCACCTCATTCTCTGTCGTCCCTTTCATCTTTTGCCTTCAATCTTTCCCAGCATTAGGCTCTTCTCCAGTGAGTCCTTCCTTCTCATTAGGTGGCCAAAGTGTTTGAGTTTCATCTTCAGGATCTGGCCTTCTAAAGAGCAGTCAGGGCTGATCTCCTCTAGGACTGACTTGTTTGTTCGCCTTGCAGTCCAAGGGACTCGCAGGAGTCTTCTCCAGCACCAGAGTTCAAAGGCCTCAATTCTTTGGTGCTTAGCCTTCTTTATGGTCCAACTTTCACAGCCATCCATTGCAACTAGGAAAATCATAGCCTTGACTATTCGCACTTTTGTTGGCAGGGTGATGTCTCTGCTTTTTAGTACACTGTCTAGATTTGCCATAGCTTTCCTCCCCAGGAGCAAGCGTCTTTTAATTTCTTGGCTGCAATCCCCATCTGCGGTGATCTTGGTGCCCAGGAAAATAAAATCTGTCACTACCTCCATTTCTTCCCCATCTATCTGCCAGGAATTGAGAGGGCCAGATGCCATGATCTTAGTTTTCTTAATGTTGAGTTTCAAGCCAACTTTTGCACTCTCCTCCTTCACCCGCATCAAGAGGCTTTTTAGTTCCTCTTCGCTTTCTGCCATTAGAGTGGTATCATCTGCATATCTGAGGTTGTTGATATTTCTTCCGACAATCTTAATTCCAACTTTTCATTTATCCAGCCCTTCCTTTCTCATGATGTGCTCTGCATATAAGTTAATTAGGCAGGGCGATAGTATACAGCCTTCCAGACTCCTTTCCCAATTTGGAACCAATCAGTGGTTCCGTGTCTAGTTCTCATTGTTGCTTCTTGACCTGCATACAGGTTTCTCAAGAGACAAATAAGATGGTCTGGTACTCCCATCTCTTTAAGAACTTGCCACAATTTGTTGTGATCCACACAATCAAAGGCTTTAGCATAGTCAATGAAGCAGAAGTAGATGTTTTTCTGGAACTCCCTAGCTTTCTCCATGATCCAGCATATGTTGGCAATTTGATCTCTAGTTCCTCTGCCTCTACGAAATCCTGCCTGTACTTCTGGTAGTTCTCGATCCACATACTGCTGGAGCCTAGCTTGTAGGATTTTAAGATAACCTTACTAGCATGTGAAATGAGTGCAATGGTGCCCATGAATGCATATTATCAATTCACATAAACATTACTACATTCTTCTATAATAATTCTATAGTAAACCATTGTCTATTTTAAAGTTAGACAAATACATGAAAACTTAAAAATGTATATCTGTTAAACTACAACAATACACATTTCTATTATCAAAATTTACCAATATCTTTGGTAAGATACTCACTTTGGCTATCCTATTAGCTTAAGTTCTTTGAAAGCATATTGATTCTTGAAATTGATTTATGCCTTTCTGAAAAAGTGTATATTCGCTTTCGGAGCTAGTTTTGTGTCGTCAAGAATCTACCAGTGCCAAATTATCCCATCAATCCAAAGACAGATTTTGGAAATTGTCCTGGATAGGCTTGATTTCGTAGATAAATGGCTCTATCTAAAAGAGAGTTCATTATATCATTCTAATCTCTTGACACGTCAATCCAAATATGAAAATGGAGAAAGTTGAAAAAGAGAAAACTCTTTTTCATCATGTGGAACATAAAAACCAATAATAGATTTAATCCTTTGGGTCACAATTTCTATGGCATGGCCCCATATGTACCTTGCCCATTAACAAAACACTTGGAAGGGACCTTGGAGGTCTTCTAGTCCCACCCTCTGCTCAGGCAGGAAACCCTATATTATTTCAGACAAATAATTGTCCAATGTCTTCTTAAAAACCTCCAGTGATGAAGCACCCACAATTTTTGGAAGCAAGCTGGTCCACTGATGAATTGTTCCCACTGTCAAGAAATCACTCCTTATTTCTAGATTACACCTCTCCTTGATTACTTTCTATCCATTAATTCTTGTCCTCCTTTCAGGCACTTGGGAGAATGGTTCTTTGTGACAATATTCTTTGTGGCAATATTTTTCCAATATTCTTCCCAATATTGGAACACTTCTATCATGTCACCCCTAGTCCTTCTGTTCATTAGACTAGACATGCCCAGTTCCTGCAACCGTTCATCTTATTTTAGCCTCCAGCCCCCTAATCATCTTTGTTTCTCTTTGTACGCTTTCTAGAGTCTCAACATTCTTTTTGTATCATAGTGACCAAAATTCGGCGCAGTATTCTAAGTGTGGTCTTATCAAAGCTCTATAAAGCAGTACTATCATTTTATGTGATCTTGATGCTAACTCTCTGTTAATGCAGCTTAGGATTGCATTTGTCTATGGAGATTCTCAGTCATCCAGATCATGGTTGTCCCAAAGGTGCTTTTTCAAGAGGCAACTGGACTTTCTGGTTTTTCTTTGAAGAGGTTAACAACAACAACAACAACAATAACAACAACAGCAGAGTTGGAAGGGACCTTGGAGACCTTCTAGTCCAACCCCCTGCCCAGGCAGGAAACCCAGGCAGGAAACCCTTTCCAGTGTTGGAGCATTCACAAATGGTTATCCAACATTTTCTTAAAAATTTCCAGTGTTGGAGCATTCACAACTTCTGCTGGCAAGTTGTTCCACTGATTAATTGTTCCAACTGTCAGGAAATTTCTCCTTAGTTCTAAGTTGCTTCTCTCCTTGATTAGTTTCCACCCATTGCTTCTTGTGCTACCCTCAGGTGCTTTGGAAAATAGTTTGACTCCCTCTTCTTTGTGGCAGCCCCTGAGATATTGGAACACTGCTATCGTGTCTCCCCTAGTCCTTCTTCTTCTTCTTCTTCTTTTTTTTTTGCTTCTCATCCAAGAAGTTTCTTCAGCTTTGACTGGATGGTGGGGAATGGAAGGATTTATATTCCTTGCAGACACCTGGTCATTAAAGCCACCTGGAGGTTTATCTGTGTCCTCAGGGTCACCTGAATATTGCAAATGGGTGTGGAGCCTTCTTGGAACTGTTGAAAGGACTGTGTTGTAGACGGGAGATAGAGGATGTCGTATCCCTCCCCCTCTGTTGAGAGAGGGCTGATCGATTTTGACATAGATGGCCTCTTTGACCCCTCTTTTAAATCATTGGTCCTCTCTGTCCAAAATGTGGACTTCGCTATCTTCAGAAGAGTGGCCTGTGTCTTTTAAAAACAGATGGACTACTGAATCTCGTTCTGATGGGTTAGTTCTCCTACATTGTGCCATGCTTTTATGAAGTTGCGAGCAAGGGGAGATTTGGCTGGTTAAAGTTTGCAACCTCCAAAGAGTACAGTACTGTATCTTGCAAACCTCTAGTTGCTTTCCCACCCAGGAACTTGCAGGAGTTAGTGTGCTTCAGGGCTCAGAAGCATCCAACGTAACTTTATGCTTTTGTAGTTTCCTAAAGAGGCGCCTAGTCAGTTAGAGGATCAGCTTCCTTGCAGAGCCAGCCTTGTGGCAAATTCAAGTCCAGAAATATTAAAATCTCCAAGGGAAAAAAAAAAGCTCATAATCAAAAGAGAGCCTTTCTTAAATAACAAATGAGTACCAAAAAAAACCTGTTTAAGAAATAAGGAAATCTAAGAATTGCTTAGTTAATAGGGGACATGGCGGCTTAGTGGCTAAGATGCTGAGCTTGTCAATCAAAAGGTCGGCAGTTCAGCGGTTCGAATCCCTAGTGCTGCGTAATGGGGTAAGCTCCTGTTACTTGTCCCAACTTCTGCCAACCTAGCAGTTCAAAAGCAGGTAAAAAATGAAAGTAGAAAAATAGGGACCACTTTTGGTGGGAAGGTAACAGCATTCTGTGCGCCTTTGACGTTGAGTCATGCCGGCCACTTGACCACGGAGACGTCTTCGGGCAGCGCTGGCTCTTCGGCTTTGAGATGGAGATGAGCACTGCCCCCTAGAGTCGGGAACGACTAGCACATATGTGTGAGGGGAACCTTTATCTTTACCTAAGTTAATTGCCCCACAGCATCACAGAAGACATTCCTCTGCCCCCCAGTTGGCCACTCACCAATCAATGGGAAAAACCACTTCCACAATCTTCTTGCCAGTACTGAATGTACGAAGGACAAATCCAGTGATTCCTAGATTGCTTTTTGATTGCAATGTATGCTTTTTTCCTTGGGGTTTTCATTTGTCGTGCACTAATTCTTTATACCAGGGGTCTCCAACCTTGGCACCTTTAAGCCTGGCGGACTTCAACTCCCAGCTGGCTGGGGAATTCTGGGAGTTGAAGTTCACCAGGCTTAAAGGTGCCAAGGTTGGAGACCCCTGCTTTATACAATCATTACACTAATCCCTTTTTTATGAATCTTTTAGATGAAAAGGATGTCAAAAACAACATTCTGGACAAGTGAGAATCACAAAGAGCATTAAAGGGGAAAGCAAATCCAGCCAGCGATCAAAATCTATTACCTTCTTCACCAGGAAAAAATAAAACTCAACAAAGCACCCCACGAAAAGGTCAAGGGTGGAGGTCCTATACAAATTCAGGGGGGAAAAAAGATGGAAATATCTGGGAATCAGTGGGGAGGAAGCTGTCATATAGATACCCACATAGGGCAGGCAGTCATGCAAGCTTTGCCCTGTGAAGAACGGAAGAGTAGTTTGAATCAAAGCACCATGCAAGAAAAGATTCAAAATCTTTTTGACCTTCAAAATCCAGGAATATTAGTGGTGGAAAAGCCCTGCAGATCTACATATCATGAGAAAAGCATAGATTGCAGATCACAACTGTTTACACCTGAAGGGATGCACACCGGAGAAAACCCGAATGAATGTTCTGAATGTGGAAAGGTATTTTACTACAGCTCTCATCCTTTTGAGGATAAAAGGACCTACAATGATGGGAATCCATACCAGTGCTCTCAATGTGATAACAGATTTCGGAAGGATACACCCCTACTGATAAATCACAAGAGACACACAGGTGGGAAACCATATGAGTGTATGGAATGTGGGAAACATTTTACTTACAATTCCCACTTGGTGAAACACCAGAGGACTCACACAGGGGAGAAACCTTATGAGTGTCCAGATTGCAGGAAAAGGTTCCGTACTAATTCACACCTGGTGGCGCACAAGAGGACTCACACAGGGGAGAAACCACATCAATGTATGGATTGTGGAAAAAGCTTCAGTCGGAATTCCCAACTAGTAATTCACCGGAGGACGCACACAGGAGAGAATCTCTATGAATGTTTGGACTGTGGGAAAAGTTTCAGTCAGAATTCCCATCTGGTGGTACACCAGAGGACACACACAGGAGAGAAACCGTATGAATGTCCATATTGTGGGAAACGTTTCAGTTACAGTTCCAACCTGGCAGCACACCAGAGGATTCACACTGGGGAGAAATCGAACGAGTGTCCGGATTGTGGGAAAAGTTTTAGTCGGAATTCCTACCTGGTGATACACCACAGGACTCACACTGGAGAGAAACCGTATGAATGTCCTGATTGTGGGAAAAGTTTCATTCACAGTTCTGAACTGGTGAGACACCAGAGGACGCACACAGGAGAGAAACCATATGAATGCCCAGACTGCGGGAAAAGTTTCAGTCAGAGTTCCAGCCTGGTGTCACACAGGAGGACTCACACTGGGGAGAAACCCTATGAGTGTCCAGACTGTGGGAAAACTTTCAGTCAGAGTTGTTACCTGGTTATACACGAGAGGACTCACACAGGGGAGAAACCATATGAATGTCTATATTGTGGGAAAAGTTTCATTCGGAATTATTCCTTGGTGATACACCAAAGGACTCACACAGGGGAGAAACCTTACGAATGTATGGATTGTGGGAAAAGTTTCCGTCTTAATTCACACCTGGTGGTCCATCAGAGGACTCACTCTGAGAAGAAACCATATGAGTGCCAGGATTGTGGGGAAAGTTTCAGTCAGAATTGCCTTTTGGTATATCACCAGAGGCGACACACAGGAGAGAAACCATATGAGTGTCCAGATTGTGGGAAAAGTTTCAGTAATAATTCCCACCTGGTGGTGCACCAGAGTATTCACACAGGAGAGAAACCATATGAGTGCCAGGAGTGTGGGAAAACTTTTAGTCGTAATTCTCACCTGCTGATACATCAGAGGTCTCACACAGGCGAGAAACCGTACGAGTGTCAGGAGTGTGGGAAAACTTTCAGTCGGAATTCCCACTTGGTGATACACCAAAGAACTCACACGGGAGAGAAACCATATGAGTGTCCCGATTGTGGGAAAGGTTTCGCTACTAAGTCCAAACTTGTAGTTCATGTAGCTTTACACATTGGGGAGAAACCTTTCAAATGCCCAGAGTGCGGACGTAGCTTCACACAAAACTCTTCTCTTACCGCACACAAGAAAATCCACATGAGGCAGAAAGTGATGAGTCTAGAAAAGTCTTGAATTTCATTTCTGATCTGTAGTTAGACGTGTGGGAGATCTATAGAGGCCTAATGGAAGCATCGGGCCTTCCCCACCCCAAGATACACAGCCAGTGGCCCAGCTGTCCTGCCAGCGAGAATCGGTGGGGAAGGAATCTGTGCCTGCCTTTCTTAATTCTGCCTCTGTACTTCCTGCTCCCAAGGTACCCTGCCTTTCTGGGGCAAAAACAACAACAAAAACCAGTTCCTCAGCTTTTTGGGGCTTTCTTCCCTAATCAGGTGTCCACCTATTAGCTGTCCATGAGGATGCTGCTAAGCTCCTCTGCCTCTCTAGGCTTTGAGGGAGGGCCCTTGCTAAAAGCGCAGCTTTAGGACAAGCTTCCGAAACCTTTCCCTTCCTTAACATTCTCCTCCTCTCTCAAAAAAAAATCTTCAGTAAAAAAAAACAAAAGGAAAAACTGGAAAGGATAGGCTTGTTGATCTTCCTTCACCCTGCCCCATTTAGGTGCTAAAACTAAATTCTCCCTCTGCCCTCTAACCAATATCCTTTTTAAAAAAAAAACTTACTTTGACTCCAGGCCGAAGAGTGGAAGAATGAAGCCAGCAAAGAGACTTTTTATTTCCCGTGAAAAGTTGACTAACCGAAAACATGTCCAGGGAGGGATCCCTGAATGGTTTTTACCTAGGCTGTAACTCTTCCAACTACTAACTGAAGGGACTGGCATTCCTTCAGTTTGTATGAAGCACCTGGATTAGGGAGAGTCTAAGGATTACTCCAAAGTGAGAAAAATCTTTCTGCAGCCTTTTCCCACTGAGGTTAAAAAAACACCACAGCAAATCTCTAATAAAAGTTGTGCCAGCAAATAGAGCAGGGGTCTCCAACCTTGGTCCCTTTAAGACTTGTGGACTTCAACTCCCAGAGTCCCTCAGCCAGCAAAGCTGGCTGAGGAACTCTGGGAGTTGAAGTCCACAAGTCTTAAAGGGACCAAGGTTGGAGACCCCTGAAATAGAGGATGCTAGGTCTTTGCAAGCTTAAGCTGCCGGTCAGTCCCCGTGTAAAGTCCAGCCAGGGCTTGAAGGCTACACTGGTGGAGTCAAAATTGTGGCTTTCTGAAGAATGGAGGCTATTAAGGAAGGGGAAAGTTTGGGAAGCTTGTCCTGAAGCTGCATTTTGTGGCCGTAAATTAGTCTTAATAAGCATCCAGCTTGTCATGCTAAACTATGGGCAGTGATAGATTTAATCTGCCACATAACTAACCTTTATCCTCCCTAAACCCATCTCGTGTTCCTAGTCGTCCTTTTAGCTTGTTTTTATATATGCATTCACTTTTATATCTTTCAATTTTCTATAATAATCTTTATTTTAACAATTATTTAGATTATTATTTTTTAATAAAATGTACCCCACAATCCTTATGCTAGTCTTTCGGCATAATAAAGATTTCATTTGATTTCACCAGGTTATATAGTACCTTTTTGTCTCCAGCAGATCACATTGCATATGAATTCTTTGCAGAAAGATATCTAACAACCAGGGCGAGGCCAGGGGTCAGGAGGAACCAAGAGGCTTTTTTGAAGCTCCAGGTGGCTTCAAATTTAAAAGTGCAGTTTTAAAAGAATCAAATTACACTTAAATTTTCTCTACTTTTCTCTCTCTTTGTGCCATTTTTTTTGGGTGCGCCCATTATCGCATCAGATTTTATTATTAGGAGATGAAAAACCTTGAAATGGTTCAAAAGCCTCTGGATCTTTGAGAGGACCATACCGTAATGCGAACTCTAAGTGACTACAGTATTCTGATTTCTTTGGGGAATAAAATGCGATATTAGGACGGAGGGAATGGAAAGGAAGAACAAGCCCTAATTCTATCACCTTTTTTTAACAACCATTTAAAATGTTTATTTGAAAAGTTTATTAGTTTCTTTTACCAAATTTAAACAGCCCCATCCTCCTTCTAAACCAGGGGTCTCCAACCTTGGCCACTTTAAGACTTGTGGACTTCAACTTCCAGAGTTCCTCAGCCTGCAAAGCTGGCTGAGGAACTCTGGGAGTTGAAATCCACAAGTCTTACAGTTGCCAAGGTTGGAGATCCCTGTTCTAAACCCTCTTTTTTCTACTCCCTGCTATTATGTCTCTCACTTTCACCTAGAGGAGACCTTTGTGCAAGGGAATTTACAGAAGAAGATGGCATTTAGCATTGTGGGTGCCCCCATCTCTAGAGGCTTTCAAGAACAGACTGGACAGCCATTTGTCTGAAATGTTATAAACTCCTGCTGGAGCAGGGGGTTGGACTAAATGACCTCCAAGGTCCCTTCCAACTCTGTTATTCTATAAGGATAAATTGTCCTGGAGGGGAACTATCGATGTGGTCGATAGATGTCAATTTGAGGACATATAATAATAAGAAATCTGGTAACCGCCTCAGGATTAGAGATCCGACAAGCTGTCTTTTTCAGCATTATGCGGGTAATAGTAACACCAATCCTGCGCGGCTTGCACTGGCTTCCTGTAGTCTTTCGGGTGCGCCTGGTCACCACCTTCAAAGCGCTCCATGGCTTAGGACCCGGGTACTTACGGGACCGCCTGCTGTTACCTTATGCCTCCCACCGACCCGTACGCTCACACAGAGAGGGTCTTCTCAGGGTGCCGTCCGCCAAACAACGTCGGCTGGCGGCCCCCAGGGGCAGGGCCTTCTCGGTGGGAGCTCCTACGCTCTGGAACGAACTTCCTCCTGGATTACGTCAAGTGCCTGATCTTCGGACCTTTCGCCGTGAGCTGAAAACACACTTATTTATTCAAGCGGGACTGGCCTAATATTTTTAAATTTTCAACTGGGGTTTTATCATTTTAGGGTTTGGAATTTTAAATTTTAAATTTTTAATACTGGCCATTTTTTCTAATTTGCTCGGTTTTAAATTGTTGTTTTAATTGTATATTTGTTATATTTTTTATCTTTTGGCTGTACACCACCCTGAGTCCCTCGGGAGAAGGGCGGTATAAAAATTTAATAAATAAATAAATAAATAAAATGTTCTCTAAACGAGGAAGATACAAAAATAAATGTGTTATAAAACCACAACTATATTGAAAATAGCCTGTCCCCTCCCCGCTAATCTACAATAACCGCAGCTCAAGAAAAAACTTGATTGAACAATCAGGTTTGTCGACTATTTTTGTTTTCTTCTTTTCACAAGAAGCTTGGTGGTTTAAGGACTTCAAGCCTGTAGAGATTCTCAGTCATACAGGTCATGGTTATCCCAAAGGTGCTTTTTCAGGAGGCAACTGGACTTTTTTGTTTTTCCTTTTGAAGATGTTTTGCTTTTGGAGGGATTTCTAACCCTTCCAAAACATTGGTTCAAGCAGAATCCCAGTAATATTTGTGGCAAAGACGAAGCACATAATGGAAAATATATGAGAGAAAGTTTGGGGCAGTGATAAAAGCAATGTGAAATTTCATGTGTAAAGGCAGTTGAATGTGATGTCTAAGTGCTGCAAGAATATTGAGTTTAGGTGAAAAGGCATTTTAGCTTTGATCATGGCACCCATACGCTGACATCTTGCATCCCACCTTCGTGGTAGAGATGTGAGGGGGGAAAAGTATAGTTGTAAATATCTAAAATGCATTCATAAGATCCATGAATCTCTTTTGAGAAGAAAAAAAAAGGGTAGCATCAACGTTGCTATATAAACATTGTGGGCAAGGTAATGCAAAGCTCTCTTCCCAACTCATTGGATATTCTTTCACTCCACTCTCAGGGCTCTTTTTAAATCGGGTCTCCAACCTTGGCCCCTTTAAGACTTGTGGACTTCAACTCCCAGAATTCCTGGGAGTTGAAATCCACAAGTCTTAAAGGGGCCAAGGTTGGAGACCCCTGTTTTAAATGGTTCCAGAAAATCTTACTAGTAAAGAGTGGTCCCAAAGGTGCTTTTTTCAGGACTTTTTTCCTTTTGAAGATGTTTTGCTTCTTATCCAAGAAGCTTCTTCAGCTCTGACAGGATAGTGGGGAATGGAAGGATTTATATTTCTTGTAGTCAGCTGCTCGTTTGCATCCTTTTAGAGCAGTGGTTCCCAACCTTTTCTTGTTTGAGGCACCCTTGGAAAGCCTTTCAAAAGTTCCCGGCACCCTTATAAGGAAATAGGCCACAGGCCCCAGTCAAAGTTACGACGGCATTGAAAAAAAGTGACTCCCAACCATTTTCCACACTTACAACCATTGCAGCATCTCTTTCGGTGACGTGATTTTACATTTGGATGCTTGACAACAACCAGTTTGTATTTATGCCAGCTGCAGTTTTCCTGGAGGTCACATGATCCCCTTTTGTGACCTAGTCAATGGGGGAAAGCCAGATCCACTTAACAACCTGCGTTACTAACAACCGCAAACTTAACAACCGCAGTGATCCACTTAACAAACAGGACCAGAAAGGTTGCAAAGTGAGGCAAAACTCACTTAATCCATTTTTCCCTTAGCAACATCAATTGGGGAGAGGAAGGCTCCTTTGGGGTCGTAAGTCGAGGACTACCTGTACTGTATATACGGATACGGTACTCAACGCCAACCCCTCGAGGCTGGTAGGAAAAAAAAATAAATGAAAATAAACTAGAGAATGAAAATCGCCTCCCAGGAGGGCATGCAAACAGCACCCACTCTTTGACGTTAAGCCTGTGGCTTTTAGCCTGTGGCTTTTATTCCGACTGGAATAAAGAACCCTGCCCAAGCACGCCTTGCAAACGGGCGGTATTCCTTCCGTTAGGGTCCTCGCGGAGGAATAGCAAAGGAGAGACCCCCTCACCCTCCCTTACCTGCTCTGACCCTCGTCCTCGCTCTCCACAAACCCGCGCTGCTGCCAGGAAACCAAAAGCCGGAGGTGCGCAAAAAAAAAGAAAAAGACGTTAAGTGCAGCAACTGCGGCGACGCTGCTTTTTGGCCGCAGTTCTTATTTCTCCGCCCACAATTTCTCGGAGCAAAATTTTCCTGAGGTCAGTGCTTGGCGCATGCGCGAAGGCGGTGTCTTGCCTCGAGACGCCTTTTGCGCATGCGTTGATCGGATAGCGTCACTTCACAGCCCTTGTAACGAGATCCTCTGGTCTCGCGCGTGCGCGCGAAGTCGAGTCTGAATTGAAGAAGGGGGTTCTTTTTTAAAATAATAATAATAATAAAATAAAATAAAAAGAGCCGGGCGAGTTAGAGCAAACCTTGATCGATGCTTTCTCCGAGTGCATCGGTAGTCCCCTCCCTCCCCCTCTCCCGCCAAGAGAGAATGCAATTTTTTTCCCGAAATTTTGGCGGCACCCTCAAAAGATCTCACGGCACCCCTTAGTGCCGCGGCACACCGGTTGGGAACCACTGTTTTAGAGGGTCGCTGAAGCACTTGGAGGTTTATCTGTGTCCTGAGGGTCACCTGAGTAGTGCAAATGGTTCCTGTAATCTGCTATTTTTCCTCCTCTGGAAATCCATTCCTGCTCCCACACCATTCAAAGGGTATTCATCCCAAATTGTATAGCTAAAAGTCTGTAGGGATTCTCAGCCATCCAAGTCATGGTTGTTCCAAAGGTGCTTTTCACCTACTCGGGTGACCCTGAGGTAAAACTCCCAAGTGCTTCAATGACCCTCTAAAACAGAGGTCTCAACCTTGGTCCCTTTAAGACTTGTGGATTTCAACTCCCAGAGTCCCTCAGCCAGCAAAGCTGGCTGAGGAACTCTGGGAGTTGAAGTCCACAAGTCTTAAAGGACCAAGGTTGGAGACCCCTGCTCTAAATGGATGAAGATTACCAGCTGTCTGCCAGGAATATAAACCCTTCCCAAATAGGAATGTGTGATGACAATTACTTGATAGAAAGAAGGGCAGAAGACAAAAAAAATTCCAATTCTTTGCTTTTCTGTTCATTTTTTGTTTGTTTTGCATACATTTTACTACATTAAATTTGCTTTTACTTTAAGAAAAAGAATGCGTCAGACAATTACGGCAGCATTTTGTACACTTTTGTGTGCATATGCATAATATCGTCTCTCACAACTGCATGAAATGTTTCTTTGGAAAGTTTATCATTTTCTTTTACTGTATGCGGACAGTCACTTCCTCTTTCTAAGACAGAAAAACTGCTCCCAGACTCGTCCTGACATACTGTGTAGATATTGAGCAAATCCCAGCATTCCAGCCAATAATGTCCGGGCTGCAAGGTGACAGGTGTTATAGTCTTACCATGTCTGTGGGACAGTCTCACCTATTCTATTCTATTCTATTCTATTCTATTCTATTCTATTCTATTCTATTCTATTCTATTCTATTCTATTCTATTCTATTCTATTCTATTCTAATTTCTGTTCTGTTCTATTCTATTCTAATTTCTGTTCTATTCTTATTTCTCTTCTGTTCTATTCCTATTTCCTATTCTTATTCCTATTCATTCCTATTCTTATTTCTGTTCTTATTTCTCTTCTCTTCTCTTCTCTTCTCTTCTGTTCTATTCCTATTCCTATTTCTATTTCTAGAGAGGGACTTCTCAGGGTGCCGTCCGCCAAGCAATGTCGGCTGGTGGCCCCCAGGGGAAGATCCTTTTCTGTGGGGGCTCCCACACTCTGGAACGAGCTTCCCCCGGGTTTACGCCAAATACCTGACCTTCGGACCTTTCGCCGCGAACTGAAGACACATCTTTTCATTCGCGCGGGGCTGGCTTAGATTTTATCGATTTTAAAATCTTTATTATTAATTTTAAATGGGTTTTAGTTTTTATACATTTTAAATTTTTAGGCTAATTATAATAAGTTTTTTAATCTCGCATTTTAAACTATATTTTCTTGTCTGTTTTTATTTTGCCTGTACACCGCCCTGAGTCCTTCGGGAGAAGGGCGGTATAAAAATCAAATAAATAAGTAAGTATTCTATTCCTATTCCTATTCCTATTCATTCCTATCCTATCCTATTCTATTCATTCCTATTCTTATTCCTGTTCTATTTTATTTCTCTTCTGTTCTATTCCTATTTCTATTCTATTCCTATTCATTCCTATTCTATTCTATTCTATTCTATTCTATTCTATTCATTCCTATTCTTATTTCTGTTCTATTTCTATTCTATTCTATTCATTCCTATTCTTATTTCTATTCTATTCCTACTTCTATTCTATTCTTCTATTTCTATTTATTTATATTCGTTTCTGTTCTATTCCTATTCCTATTCTATTCTATTCTATTCTATTCTTCTATTTCTATTCATTCCTATTCTATTCATTCCTATTCTTATTTCTGTTCTATTTCTATTCTATTCTATTCATTCCTATTCTTATTTCTATTCCATTCCATTCCTACTTCTATTCTATTCTTCTATTTCTATTTATTTATATTCTTGTTTCTGTTCTATTCCTATTCCTATTCCTATTCCTATTCTATTCTATTTTATTTTATTCTATTCTTCTATTTCTATTCATTCCTATTCTTATTTCTGTTCTATTGCTATTGCTATTGCTATTGCTATTCTATTCTATTCTATTCTATTCTATTCTATTCTATTCTATTCTATTCTATTCTATTCTTCTGCTGCTATTCATTCCTATTCTTACTTCTATTCTATTCCTATTCCTATTAATTCCTATTCTATTCTATTCTATTCATTCCTATTATTATTTCTGTTTTATTTCTATTCCTATTCGTTCCTATTCTTATTTCTGTTCTATTCTGTTCTATTCCTATTTCTATCCATCCCTATTCTACCCTATCCGTATCCCATTCTATATTCAATAGCTTTGAATTCCAAATTCCCCCCTGAAGATGCAGATGAGCACACGCAACTTTCCCTTTCAGCCTCAGGGCTTGCTTTGAGCCTTCGGCTTTTCCCTCTGGGTGACGGGAGCGAGGAATCCTCTCCAGCAGGACCGGACTGGGGGATTTTGGCACTGCTCGGTCCCACACACACACCCCTGCCCATCCGGGCTTCAGCGAAAGGGTTAAACGCAGAGAGCTTTTTCCTTTGCCGCCTAGATAGGAGGCAGGAGAAAGGGAGAAAAAGGGGGGCTGGGAATCCCAGTTTCCTGCCCCTCCCGTCCCACCCTCCCTTCCAGGTCTGCTACGCCAGGATTGCGGAGATCCCCTCGCGGGGGAGGGGCGCCAGGTGAGCAAGGACGCTGGCAAGAGGGCAGGTGGACCCCGAGCGAGGGGGGGGGGAATTTCCAGGGAAGGGAAGGGGGGATTCCTTGGGGGAGGTGGGCTTTTGCCAGCTGCGCCCTCTTCCCTTTGGAGTCCCCGAGTTTTTTGCTTGCAAGTTTTCCTGCTCCTTGCAAGCTGCCGCGCCGCTGCTTATCCTCCTTGGTTGCTGCTTCTGCGTCCGATCCCCTTAAAATCCTTCAAGCGCCTCCCCACTTCTCCGAAGCCCAACATCTTGATGCAGCCGAGCTGCCGGTTAGTTTAACAGATTAACAGAGTTGGAAGGCCTCATAGTTGGCTTTGTTTGTTCAGGATTAACTCCCAGACTCCCCAGCCAGCAAAGCTGGCTGGGAATTCTGGGAGTTGAAGTCCACCAGGCTTAAAGCTGCCAAGCTTGGAGACCACTGATCTAGTCCAACCCCACCCCTCCATCCCCGCTCAAGGAGGAGACCCTGCTTACATCACTTCTGACAAATGGCAGTCCAATCTTTTCTTGAAAGTCTCAAGTCGATTTGAAGGCACGTAATTGCAAAAAAAAAAAAAAAATCTTGCAAACGCCTCAGGCAAGCGCCTCCCCCCCCCTCCATCCTGGACCACCTTTCCCATGTTCTCCTGTCGCTGCTGGGGAGGATCAGCCTCCCCAGTATCTGGAGGGGGAGGAAGAGGACTCAGGGAGATCTGAAATCAGAGGGAACAATCACTCCATGCATACAAGGAAACATATGACTGGTTTCTCCCTAATTACCTATATAAGGACCATTTTCTATATTATTCATATTATTTTGTATTTTGTTATGGATTGCACCAGTAGAGGCTAAATCAATTTCGTTGTATATATGTACAATGACAATAAAGGTGGTTGTTGTTATTACTGTAGGAATAGAATAAGAATAAGAATAAGAATAGAATAGAATAGAATAGAATAGAATAGAATAGAATAGAATAGAATACTTTACTTTATTGGCCAAGTGTGATTGGACACACAATGAACTTGTCTTGGTGCATATGCTCTCAGGGAAAAGAAAAGATGCGTTCATCAAGAATTCTAAGGTGCAACACTTATTGATAGTCATAGGGTACAAATAAGCAATCAGGAACCAAACAATATCAATATAAATCGTAAGGATTCAAGCAACAAAGCTACAGTCATACAGTCATAAGTGGAAAGAGATTGGTGATGGGAACGATGAGAAGATTAATAGTAGTGCAGACTTAGTAAATCGTTTGACAGTGTTGAGGGAATTATTTGTTTAGGAGTGATGGCGTTCGGGAAGAAACTGTTCTTTTGTCTAATTGTTCTGGTGTGCAGTGCTCTTTAGCGTCGTTTTGAGGGTGGGAGTTGAAACGGTTTATGTCCAGGATGTGAGGGGTCTAAATATTTTCACAGCTCTCTTTTTGACTCGTGCAGCATACAGGTCCTGAATGGAAGGCAGGTTGGTAGCCATTGTTTGTTCTGCAGTTCTAATTATCCTCTGAAGTCTGTGTCTTTCTTGTTGGGTTGCAAAACCAAACCAGACAGTTCTAGAGGTGCAGATGACAGACTCAATAATTCCTCTATAGAACTGGTTCAGCAGCTCCTTGGGCAGTTTGAGCTTTCTGAGTTATGAGGGGTCCTTGGTACTTTCTGAGTTTGCTTGCGGATGTTTCATTACCCAATTCGGTAACCACCAATGTTAGTAGGGAGTGCAGTTTTCTGTCAGTTTATATTTTGGTGGCTTGCCCTGTTGGTGTGGTGGTGGTCTTGGAGGTTCTTTGGTTCAGGGGCGTGGCCAGCCAGCCTTTGCTCCTAGTTCAGCGAACCAGCCCCAATCTCCTCTACCTATTTACCTGATCCGGTCCAATCCAGTAGCATTTCACCCCTGGGATTCACCCTTATTTATTTATTTAATCAAATTTTTATACCGCCGTTCTCCCGAAGGACTCAGGGCGGTTTACAGCCAGATAAAAAGACAGCAATATAAATACAGAATAAAATAATATTTAAAAAACTTATTCAATTTGGCCTGAATTAAAATATCTTTAAAACGATAAAACCCACTAAAATTAAAACCAAATAAAATCTAAAACCCTATGCCAGTCCTGCGCGGATGAATAAATATGTCTTTAGCTCGTGGCGGAAGGTTCGAAGGTCAGGAAGTTGGTGAAGTCCTGGAGAAGTTCATTCCAAAGGGTGGGAGCCCCCACAGAGAAGTCCCTTCCTCTGGGGGCCGCCAACCGACATTGTTTGATGGATGGCACCCTAAGGAGTCCCTCTCTGTGAGAGCACACAGGTCGGTGAGAGGTAGTCGATGGTAGTAGGCGGTCCCGTAAGTAACCCGGTCCTAAGCCATGGAGCGCTTTAAAGGTAGTAACCAGCACCTTGAAGTGCACCCGGAAGACCACAGGTAGCCAGTGCAGCCTGCGCAGGAGTAGTGTCACGTGGGAGCCACGAGCGGCTCCCTCTATCACCCGCGCAGCTGCATTCTGAACCAACTGGAGCCTCCAGATGATCTTCAAGTGGAGCCCCATGTAGAGAGCATTGCAGTAATCCAAGCGAGAGGTAACAAGACCATGAGTGACCATGCATAGGGCATCCCGGTCAAGGAAGGGGCGCAACTGGCGAATCAGACAAACCTGATAAAAAGTTCTCCTGGAGACGGCTGTCAGGTGATCTTCAAAGGACAGCTGTCCATCCAGGAGAACGCCCAAGTTGCGCACCCTTTCCATTGGGGCCAATGACTTGCCCCAAACCATCAGCCGCGGCTGCAGCTGACTGTACCGGCGTGCCGGCATCCACAGCCACTCCGTCTTGGAGGGATTGAGCTTCAGCCTGTTTCTCCCCATCCAGACCCGTACGGCTTCCAGGCACCAGGACAGTACTTCGATAGCTTCGTTGGGGTGGCCTGGGGTGGAAAAGTACAGCTGCGTGTCATCAGCGTACAGTTGGTACCTCACCCCAAAACCACTGATGATCTCACCCAACGGCTTCATATAGATGTTGAACAGGAGAGGCGAGAGAATCAACCCCTGCGGCACCCCACAAGTGAGGCACCTCGGGGTCGATCTCTGCCCCCCTGCCAACACCGTCTGCGACCGGTCAGAGAGATAGGAGGAGAACCACCGATAAACGGTGCCTCCCACTCCCAAACTCCCCAACCGGTGCAGCAGGATAACATGGTCGATGGTATCGAAAGCCGCTGAGAGGTCTAATAGGACCAGAGCAGAGGAATAACCCCTATCCCTGGCCCTCCAGAGATCATCAACCAATGTGACCAAAGCCGTCTCTGTACTGTATCCGGGCCGAAAGCCAGACTGGAACAGGTCTAGATAGACAGTTTCCTCCAGGTATTGGGGTAATTGACGTGCCACCACACTCTCTACAACCTTCGCCACAAAGCGAAGGTTGGAGACCGGACGATAATTTCCTAAAACAGCTGGGTCCAGGGAAGGCTTCTTGAAGGCTTCTCATCACCGCCTCTTTCAAAGCAGCAGGAAAGACCCCATCCAACAACGAAGCATTAGTAATCCCCTGGAGCCAGCCTCGTGTCACCTCCTGTGTGGCCAGTACCAGCCAGGAGGGACACGGGTCCAGTAAACATGTGGTGGCATTCAACCTCCCCAACAACCTGTCCATGTCCTCGGGAGCCACAGGGTCAAACTCATCCCAAACAGTCTCAACAAGACGCGTCTCCGACCTCTCACCTGGATCTACCCAATTTTGATCCAACCCATCCCGAAGCTGATCCAACCCATCCCGAACCCTTGGGACACCCAAAAGAATAGGTTTGGGACAGATTGTCCTGGAGAAAAATCTATCAATGTCATCACCAGGAATTGAAAATGACTTGGTAGGACATAATCAAAAAATCTTTTCAGCACCTCAGATGGGACAGTAAGGCTATTTTTCAGCCTTAGTTTAATTTGCATGGTTTTAAATCTTTAATTGCTTTCCAATTTATCTTTTTATGAACTGTAAGATGCCCAAGATCACCTTATCAGAGAGATTGGTGGATCAGGAATGCTCATCCTTAGAAACCAATAAGTACAGGAGCAGCTGCTGAGGTATAGCTAAAAGGTGTTGAAACCATCGAGTATTCTTGGATTGCTAGAGGGGATGTGGAAGAGAGGAGAAAGACATAGGAAGTTTCAATTAGGGGATTATGGAGGGCAGTTCTTGTTCTGCAAGATCCAATCTGGGTCGGTCACCAGGACCACTCCCTTCCGAGCTTTTGGACTCATGCTGGTGCCCATCTTCAGGGAACTTCTCTCTAGCAGAGTGTGTGCTGTTCTGTGTGTGGTATTTGTAGTGTGTGTGTTGTAAGTAGCCTTTTAGATGTTGATTGGGGCAAGGATCTCCAACCTTGGCAACTTTAAGACTTGTGGACTTCAACTCCCAGAATTCCTCAGCCAGCAAAGCTGGGAGTTGAAGTCCACAAGTCTTAAAGTTGCCAAGGTTGGAGACTCCTGGATTGGGGTGTGTTGATAGCTGGTTTTTGAGTCATTAGCTGTCCCTTGCTTGTGTTGTCCAGCCCTCTCCTTCTAAGTACTTGATAGGCTGGTGGTCAATTAGCACTCCTGTTGACTGACAATGGGTCCTTTCTCGGGTTTCAATCACTTCCCTGGCTGTTTTTGTGCCTGCTCATCCAACAATCTTAGTAGCAGCAAAACTGAATCTGTGTCCTTGTTCATTGCAGCGGGAGGCTACCAATCAGTTTGGGTCTCCTCGTCTGACCGCTCACTTGTGTTCTTGCAGTCTGGTGGTTAGCTTCCTCCCCGTCAGTCCTACTTAGTCACAGGGGCAATCCATGCAGGAGATTCAGTAGATTACATTAGAAGTATCTCCCACCTCCAAGCGATCTTTACAACGTACAATTTGTCCTCGTCTGGTAGCCTCTGGGCGAGCCGTGTGCGATGCCCACTTCCAGATCTCGGAAGCTGCGTTCTGCAGCTTCTGAAATGTTTTTGATGTATGGCAGGGTGTGCCATGTGGTTGGTCTTGTGCCTTGTTCTCTTTCTAGAGTCCATGCAGCAGCTAGAAGATGAACTGAGGAAAGGTCAGAGAGCAAGTAGGTCTATGTGGTTTGCTCCACAGTGGAGAAGCAGAGAAGCAAGGAGGCTGGAACGTATTCGGCTGCTACATATACCTTCCCTCCCCAGTTTTTATTCTCCTAGTCGTGCTGCAAATTTAAAACTGGTACCTGCAATTTTCAGCTGGTTGGGAAATTTAAAAAGTCTTCATGTTAGGGTTCACTCCTTGTGATTTTTCTGTACATCTTGTTTTCTTGGAAACTGAGGCATTTCATGGACAAAACTGCTGCTTTAAATTTTGCAAACACTTTGGGCATGATTTCATTTCTTGAAGCCTTCCCTCTCTATAAATTGCATCAAAAATACCCACTTCTGGGACAATTTTCAGGCTGAACTGGATTTCCAACTTACCCACATTTGTAGATGTGTGCATATCTGTTTATCTCTCTGTATGTATGTATTAGTATCTATCTATATAAACCAGAGGTGAGGAACTATGACCTTTTTATGACCTGTTTGCTCAGGAATTCTGGGAATTGAAGTCATAACAGAGGCAAAGTTTTGGGAGTTGAAGTCATCAAAGTACCATAGTTCCCCGACCCCGATAATAAGCTTTCCTCAGAATTTGGAAACTCTTGTGATGATAACAGACTGCAAGGATTTCTGAATTATGCAAAACCAGAAGAGAATTTCATGCTTCTGTGGATATTTGAATCTGGTTCGCACTAGATTTCTGTGTCAAAGGAATCATAATTAATGTTAGAGGTTAACCTTTGATTTTTGGCATTTGTTTTTTCATTGTAATGTAGGAATTTTTCTTGCTGTTTTCGCATCTTGTGCAGCATTTTATATACAATAATTAAACTCACCACTTTATGTGAATCTTTTAGATGAAGAGGATGTCCAGAAGACCATCCTGAGCATGTGAGAATCAGAAGCAAAACTAAAAAGGAAAACAAAACTGGCGAGCAATCAAGAGTTTTTTCCACTTCCTCCAGAAAACTGCAAAATTCTTCTCCTTCCCAAGGCAGGTGAAAGACAAAAGAGAGAATAACAGAAAGAGAATTTTGAGCTGGAAATAATTGAGGATGTGGAACTCACTGAAACACTCCATGAAAAGGGCAAGGGCAAGATCATTTCCAAATTCAAAATAATCCGGAAATCCAGAATGGAAGGGGTCACTTGGATAGGCACATAAGGTAGACAGTCATGCGAGCCTCATCATGTGAACGAAGAAAGAGTAGCTTGAATCAAAGCACCATTGAAGAAGGGATCACAAATATTTTGGACCTTGAGAATCCAAAAATGTAAGTGATGGAAACACCCCTGCAAACATTTCAGATCATAGCTGATTATGCATGAGACGATCCAAACTGGAGAAAAGTCCGCCCAGTGCCATCACTGTGGCAAAATCTTTAGGAAGCAGGCCACCTTAAGGATACACAAGAGGACCCACACAGGGGAGAAACCATATGAGTGTCTGGATTGTGGGAAAAGATTCAGTCAGAATTCCCATCTGGTGAGCCACCATAGGACTCACACTGGGGAGAAACCATATGAGTGCCCTGATTGTGGGAAAAGTTTCAGTCACAATTCCGACCTGGTGGTACATCAGAGGACTCACACAGGAGAGAAACCATATGAGTGTACGGATTGTGGGAAAAGTTTCAGTCACAGTTCCAACCTGGTGATACACAAGAGGACTCACACGGGAGAGAAACCATATGAGTGTCCTGATTGTGGGAAAAGTTTCAGTCAGAATTATGCCCTGGTGACACACCAAAGGATTCACACTGGGGAAAAACCATATGAATGTTTGGATTGTGGGAAAAGTTTTAGTCAGAATTCCCACCTGGTTATACACCACAGGACACACACAGGGGAGAAACCATATGAGTGTCCAGATTGTGGGAAAAGTTTCAGTCATAATTCCGACCTGGTGGTGCATCAGAGGACTCACACAGGAGAAAAACCATACAAGTGCCCCAACTGTGAAAAACGTTTCAGTCACAGTTCAAACCTAGTGATTCATAAGAGAACTCACACTGTGGACAAACTGTATGAATGTCCCAATTCTGGGAATAGTTTCAGTCACAATTCCGATCTGGTGTTACATCAGAAAACGCACATAGGAGACCAACCATGTGAGGGTCAGGAGTATGGTAAAATAGTCAGTCAGAATTGCCACCAGATGTCTCACACTGAGGATAAACCACATGAGGGTCCAGATTGTAGGAAAAAATTCAGTCAGAATTCTGATGTTGTGATACACCAGAGGGCTCACATTGAAGAAAAACTGTATGCGTGTCCAGATTGTGGGAAAAGTTTCACTCGGGATTCCCACCTGGTGAAACATCAGAGGTCTCACACTTGGGAGGCACAATATGAGACTACAGATTGTGAGAAACGTTTCATTCAAAATTCCAACCTCGTTGTACATCAAAGGAGACACATCAGAGAGAAACTGTATGAGTGTCAGGAATGTGGCAAAACCTTCGGTCACAATTCCCACCTGGTGATACACCAGAGGATTCATACCGGGGAGAAACCATATGACTGTCCAGATTGTGGGAAAAGTTTCAGTCGGAATTCCCACCTTGTGATACACCAGAGAACACACACAGGGGAGAAACCATATGAGTGTCCAAATTGTGGGAGAAGTTTCAGACAGAATTACGATCTGGTAATACACCAGAGGACTCACACTGGGGAAAAGCCATATGAGTGTCTGGATTGTGGGAAATGTTTCCGTCGGAATTCTCACCTGGTAATACACCAGAGGACTCACACGGGGGAGAAACCATACGTTTGTCTGGAATGTGGGAAAAACTTCACTCGGAATTCTGAGCTGGTTATACATCGAAGGATTCACACAGGGGAAAAACCGTATGAATGTTTGGATTGTGGGAAACGTTTCAGTCAGAATTATACCCTGGTGATACACCAGAGGACTCACACTGGAGAGAAACCATATGAATGTCCTAATTGTAGGAAAAGTTTCAATCGGAATTCTGAGCTGGTGATACACCAGAGGACTCACACAGGGGAGAAACCATATGAGTGTCCGGATTGTGGGAAAGGTTTCAGTACTAGGTCTAAACTTATAAATCATGTAAGTTTACACATTGGGGAGAAACCTTTCAAATGTCCAGAGTGTGGACGGTGCTTCACACAAAATTCCTCTCTTACTGCACACAAGAAAATCCATATGAAGCAGAAGGAGATGACTATAGGGAAGGCTTGAATTTCATTTCTGAGCTGCTTTTAGAAGTAAGGCCGCAAAATTAACTAATTTCTGGCCTTGTTCAGTTAGACAAATGTGCTCAAAAGTATTAGAGATGAGGGAGAAAAGAAAATTCTTAGTTTGATAAAGGCTAATTTCCCATGGCTGGCTATCAGCAGAAATTACTGGATATTCACTGGTAGAGAAATAGTGCAATTCTGCCAAAAAGACTTTTAAGGTGTTTTTTGCATATTGATCATCATACATCATTGAAATGGCCAGGCAGAAAATTTCAGCCTTCTACAAAATTATCTTTCTCACTTTGAGCCCAAAAGTTCTACAACCAGCAGGCCTTTTTAAAAAAATGTGGGAGTCATGTTTCTCGGAGGCTCCAAAAATCTGCTACAGATCCTAAAAAATACATCACAGAATAATGTTGGAAGGGATCTTGGAGGTCTTCTAGTCCAACCCCCCTGCTGAAGCAGAAGACCTTTTACCATTCCAGATAAGTAACTGTCCAGTCTCTTCTTAAAGGCCTCCATTGATCGAGCATCCAGAATTTCTGAAGGCAAGTCGCTCCACTGGTTAATTGTTCTCAGTGTCAGGAAATTTCTCCTTAGTTCTAAGTTCTGGTTCTCTCCTTGATTTGTTTTCAAAACGACACTATAGAGCACTGCACACCAGAACAACTAGACACAAGAACAGTTTTTTCCACGAACGCATCACTCTGCTAAACAAATAATTCCCTCAACACTATCAAACTAGTTACTAAATGTGCAGTACTATTAATCTTCTCATCGTTCCCATCATCCATCTCCTTCCACTTATGACTGTATGACTGTAACTTTGTTGCTTGTATCCTTATGATTTATATTGATATTGATTGTTTCCTGATTGCTTATTTGTACCCTATGACTATCATTAAGTGTTGTATCTTAGAATTCTTGATGAAGGTATCTTTTCTTTTATGTACACTGAGAGCGTATGCACCAAGATAAATTCCTTGCGTGTCCAATCACACTTGGCCAATAAAAAATTCTATTCTATTCTGTTCTGTTCTGTTCTGTTCTGTTCTGTTCTGTTCTATTCTATTCTATTCTATTCCCTCCATACAAAAAAGATAGGAGCACTTAGTGATTGCGGCTCCTCAAATGTGAGCTGATGGAAGAGGAGTGGTAAAGAGGATTCAGAGTTCATCTTTTTCTAACATGCACAAAAATTGAGTGCAAGGAGAACAGTAAATTCAGTGCTCGGGTTGTGAACAGGGAAGCACAGCGCAGTGAAGCACAGAATGGAGAACTTATCAGGGAGGTTTGAAACAGTGAGAAGAGCACAAAAATTTTATATGTAAAGGTTGTTGAATATGATATGCAAATACTATTGTACTATAGAGAAAAAGGGGTTGTGGCTTTTGAGCATAGGATCTTCAAATTTATTACCAACTCTTGCTGTGATCTTTTTTGTGTGGAGGTGCCTCTTGTTATCTTTTGAAGGCTGGTGGATGATAGCAGTGCCAAGATGCCGAGTGTACCAAAGAATTCAAGGTTTGTTCATTTCAGTAACACATTTCAGGTTATAATACAATGCCCCCATGACTCAACACCCAGAAACAATAGAGCATGTGCTTCTCCAGTGGCTTTTATAAAGCCTTGATAAGGCCACACTTGGAATATTGCATCCAGTTTTGGTCGCTACGATGTAAAAAAGATGTTGAGACTCTGGAAAGAGTGCAGAGAAGAGCAACAAAGATGATTAGGGGACTGGAGGCTAAAACATATGAAGAACGGTTGCAGGAACTCAGTATGTCTAGTTTAATGAAAAGAAGGACTAGGGGAGACATGAAAGCAGTGTTCCAAAATCTCAGGGGTTGCCACAAAGAAGAGGGAGTCAAACTATTCTCCAAAGCACCTGAGGGCAGGACAAGAAGCAATGGATGGAAAGCAATCAAGGAGAAGCAACCTACAACTACGGAGAAATTTCCTGACAGAACATTTAATCAGCTTGCCTCCGGAAGTTGTGAATACTCCAACAGTGGATGTTTTAAAGAAGAGATTGGACAACCATTGGTCTGAAGTGGTGTAGGGTTTCCTGCCTAAGCAGGGGGTTGGATTAGAAGACCTCCAAGGTCCCTTCCAACTCTGTTATTCTGTTATTGTGCTTTATTGCAGAGATGTTTGTACCAGTACTGCACAAATACTTTGCACACAAAGGAGAATTCTACAATTCCCTGCTGCTTTTAGATAGACATTGTACTACCGGTATCATACTGGAACTATCATGTTGTATAATATGAGTATGGTTGAGTATTTGAGTTCTGTTAAGTATTTATATATTTATATTTTTATAGTATTTTATTCGTAGTGTTTATAGGTTTTGCATATTTTTATCTTGATAATAAGCCACCAAGAATTAAGATAGGCAGACAATGAATTGAATTGAATGAACGAATGGATGGATGAAGTTGCCAGGTTTTGTGAATCAGCATTTAAAATTTATCAGATGATGGATGACGTATGTGGTAAAATCATTTTAACCAGCATCCAGCTTGTCATATTTGTGTGCTCTGTATTGTGATAAATTTAGTCTGCCACATAACTAACCTTTATGCCAGGGGTTTTCTGGCTGAGGAACTCTGGGAGTTGAAGTTCCACCCTCTGGAACGAGCTTCCCCCAGGACTTCGTCAACTTCCTGACCTTCGGACCTTCCGCCGCGAGCTTAAGACACATCTATTTATTTGCGCAGGACTGGACTAGATTTTTAAATTTTAATTGTTTAAATTTTAGATTTGGTTTTAAATTGGGTTTTATTATTTATGTCTATTTTAAATATTTGGCCTATTTAATAAGTTTTTTAGATTAATGTTTTACTTTGTATATTTATGTTGTTTTTATATGGCTGTACACCGCCCTGAGTCCCTAGGGAGATAGGGCGGTATAAAAATATGAATAAATAAATAAATAAATAAATAAATAAAAATAAGTCCACGAGTCTTAAAGTTGCTAAGGTTGGAGACCCCTGCTTTATGCTCCCTACCCCCATCTCACCTTAGCTTTTCTTTTAGTTCCATTTAAACTGTTTTATATATATATTCCCTCTTCCTATGTATTTTAAAATAATTATCATTTTTAGACTATTATTCTTTTCTGTACTTTTTAACTGTGTGCTGATCTTTCACCGTAATAAACGTGATTTTGTCACATGATCTAGTACATTTTTTCCTCCAATAGATCACATAGCATATGAACCCTTTACAACAGAGGACTTCAAACTTGGCAGCTTTAAGACTTGTGGACTTCCAGTTCCCAGAATTTGAGCATAGCTGGCTGGAGAATTCTGGGAGTTGAAGTCCGCAAGTCTTAAAGGTGCCAAATTTGAAGACCTTTGCTTTACAAGAAGGAAACCCAGCAACTAGAACCAGGCTAGGGATTAGGAAGATTGATTGGTCTGAGCCTCACGCTCCAAATGGCTTCAAATTTAAATACATGCAAAGTTTTTAAACTTTAAAATAATCAATTTAGATTTAATTCTCTTTTCCTTCTCTCTTTTGGCGGCACTTTTTTAGCACCTGTTTTATTATGCTTAGGAGCTGAAAATGCGTGAAATTGTTTATAAAGGTCTGGATCTTTGAGAGCCCTGTATAAGATAAGATATATGTAATGTATCTTTAAATGGTTTTGGCGGGAAACAAGCACGTTGCTGATTGGTTAAAGCCGCCGGTTGAACTGTATATAAGGAGAGGTTTTTCCCCAGCCTGTTGCTGGGTTCACCATATATTAAAGAGCTGTTGTCACTACCCTGGTCTCCAGCCTCGTTACTTCCTGAACTTAACACTGGCGACGAAGGTGGGATCTCGAGGCTAAAGAGCACCAGGAACGAGCTGAAGCACGGAAGAACCGAACCCAGCAAACTCAGGGCAGAAACGCGGAGATGGCCAGCTATACTCCGCCCGCGCCGTTTGACCCAGCCAGGGAGAAATGGGGGCGTGCATGACCCGTTTGAAAGCTTCCTAGAGGCAAACGAACTGCAAGGAGTTCCAGACAACCGCAAAGGGCATATTTCCTGAGCCACTGCGGTCCCGAGGTCATCGACATCGCGGAAGCCCTGGCAGAGCCAACGCCGTACAATCGGTATCGTGGCAAACTCTGCAAAATTTATTGAAGAACCATTTCGCCAACACCGTCCAAATACGTGCGGCGTTTTGAATTTGGGGCGAGACAGCAAGAGGCGAATCCATCAGCGATTACATGGCCGCCCTGCGAAAAGCCTCCAAGGACTGTGGGTACCGAGACTTGGACGAGGAGCTGTTAGAGCAACTCATCCGTGGGGTCAGAGACATGCGTTTGCAGAGGCGGCTGCTATCAAAAAGCAATCTAACGCTGGCAAACGCTCTGGACGAAGCCAGAGCTCATGAGATGTCCACCCAAGCGGCGGAAACCCTACAAAGCCACTCACACGGCGAGCGCAGCAAATCAACCCGGTCCACAGAAGAAATCCAGACCGAATCAGACGGCGAGGATGAGGAAGGGTTTGCCTCACCGAGAGAAGGGGCAAAGAAGACCGATGAATGCGGAAGTTGCGGAGGGCAACACCAGCGCCAACGATGCAAGTTCAAGGACGCTACATGTCGGTGCGAGAAGAAGGGCACCTGGCTCAAGTCTGTCGAGCACCCCAACCTTCCGCCGAAAATTCAAACCAACCAATCAGAGCGCAGGATCGGCAAGGCGACCCGATTGGTCAAAACAAAAAGTGCGCGAACTCAAATCGAACGACCGTGATCATAGGCCGTGCAGCAACCCGCGTCGAGAAGAAAATCTTCACTAAACCGAAAATCGAAGGAGTGCCGTGCCGACTAGAAGTGGACACCGGGTCAGCGATCACAAACATGTCCTGGGGCACTTTGCAAAGCTTTGCCGAGGATCGCAAAACGCAAACTGCAAACACAACGGCTACGGGTGCACGACTACCAAGGGAATCGCATCCCTGTTCGAGGGACCACCTCCGTCCGCGTCGAGTACGGACCACACAAGAAGACCCTGCCCATCACGATAGTCGAAGGGACCCTGCCAAGTCTGTTGGGACTAGACTGGTTCCGTGCATTGGGCATGGGAGTGTCTGGCATCTACAGAAGTGACTTTAACCTAAAGACACACTCATGAACGAGTTCGAGATGTCTTCAAGGACTGCCTGGGCAAGTACAAGGGGGACCCCATTTCCTTCAATTTAGACCCCCAGGTAGCCCCCATTAGGTTAAAGGCAAGGAGAGTCCCTTTTGCCCTTAAACCTAAGATTGACAAGGAGATAGATAAGCTCATCAGTCAGGGGATTCTGGTGCCAGTCGATCACGCAAAGTGGGAGACGCCAATCGTCACCCCAGTGAAACCAGATGGGTCAGTTAGAATCTGCGCTGACTACAAGGCGACGTTAAACAAAGCCTTACAAAAAAGCGCTTACCCGGTCCCCGTGGTGCAACACTTGCTGCACTCGCTGGGGCAAGGGCACGTTTTCGCCAAGTTAGATTTGGCTCAAGCCTATCAACAACTGCCTGTAGACGCCAACACAGCCGAAGCCCAGACGATTGTGACTCACAGAGGTGCTTTCAAGTGTACCAGGTTACAGTTTGGGGTGAGTGTGGCACCTGGTCTATTCCAAAATTTAATGGAGCGACTTCTGCAAGGGCTCCCGGGGGTAGTCCCCTATTTCGATGATGTATTGATATCAGCCGAAAATTTAGAAGAATTGGGGGAGCGTTTGAGAAAAGTTCTGGGCGTTTTCCGGTCAGCCGGTCTAAAGGTTAAAGTGAACAAATGCCAGATAGGGGTAGAATCCGTAGAGTTCTTGGGCTACAGAATAGACAAGGAGGGAATTCACCCCACTGAAAGCAAGGTCAAGGCAATACGAAAGGCTCCAGCGCCCAAAAACAAAACAGAGCTACAGGCATTCCTGGGTCTAGTGAATTTTTACGCGGTCTTTTTAAAAAATAAGGCAACCGTTGCCGAGCCGCTACATAAGTTACTGGGAAAGAATACTGCTTGGTCTTGGGGAAGGTCGGAAGCTAGGGCTTTCGAAGCAGTAAAAAACCTACTATCGAGCGATAGCTTACTGGTTCAATATCATAGCTCATTGCCATTGGTATTAGTCTGCGATGCTTCCCCTTACGGGGTGGGGGCTGTGCTCAGCCACAGGTTTCCAAATGGCACAGAAGCCCCAATAGCCTTCTACTCCAGAACGATGTCCTCGACAGAGAGGAACTATAGCCAGTTGGATAAGGAAGCGCTAGCTATTGTGTCAGGGTAAAAAGTTTCACGAATCGTTTTGGTAGAGACTTTGAAATTGTGACAGACCATAGACCACTGTTAGGGATACTGGCTGGCGACCGCCCAACGCCTGTGGCAGTTTCGCCACGATTGACCCGATGGACTATCTTCTTAGCCGCCTATTCCTACAAACTGCAGCATCGGCTGGGAAAAGAATTGGGGCATGCGGACGCATTAAGCAGATGCCCACTACCAGGGGCGATCAAGACCCCACTCCGGGGCGCCCATACTGTTAATTGACTCTCTGGACTCTGGCCCAGTCACATCTAAGGAGGTGGCTCGGGCGTCATACCGACATTACTTTGAGAACTGTACTGGTTGGGTACAAGAGGGTGGCCGCTGCGCGGCGTTTTAAAGAATTTGTAAAAAAGCGTGGGGAACTTTCGGCTCAAGGGGTGCCTGCTATGGGGGATAGAGTGGTGATCCCAGAAAATTGAGGAAAAGGGTGTTGGACCTCCTCCACGAGGGTCACCCAGGGATCGTTAGGATGAAGGGTCTAGCGAGAAGCTATGTGTGGTGGCCCTTAATGGACTCAGAAATTGCTGAAAGGGTAGGGAAATGCCAGGCCTGCCAGAGTCCAGACCGCTACCCCCGGCCCCGGTTCGGGAATGGGAGAAACCCCAGGGCCCTGGTCTAGAATACACATTGATTTTGCGGCCCTTCCACGGCCAAACCTTCCTGGTAGTAGTGATGCCTACTCCAAATGGCTGGAAATCATTCTCATGAGATCCATGACAGCCGAGGCCGTGATCTCAGTCCTCGGCACCTATTTGTAACCCATGGGTTGCCCGACACGCTAGTTTCCGATAACGCCCGCAATTCACGGCAACCCAATTTGAGGAGTACTTGGCAGAGGAGGGCATCCGACATGCCCTCTCGGCGCCTTTCCACCCTGCGACGAATGGCCTTGCAGGCGTTCCGTCCGGGCGCAAAGAGGCATTGTCCAGACTTAAGCCAGGCGACTGGCAAACAAAAATCGATGTTTTCCTGGCGTCCAACACAGAACCCCTGTGTCACAACCGCAGAAGCCCAGCCGAATTATTAATGGGCGAAGCTCAGGTGCCCACTAGACCGCCTAAATCCAAACTATACACCGGAGGGTTACAAGGGGAAATAGGAAAAACAAGAGAAATGGACATAGGCGACAGTGTGGGCACACAACTATGGTGAAGGCCCAACCTGGATAGCAGGACAAATCCTAAACAGAACAGGTCCAAAATCATACTTGGTAGAGTTAAAGGACGGCCGAGTATGGGCGCCACATAGACCAAATAAAACGCATAGCGAACAATCTGAATCTACGAAACGGGCCCTGACTACACAATGTTTGATTCCACAGCTGACTCAAACCAGGAAAAATCGCAGGACTTATCTGAAATTCCGGAGGTCCAGCGGCGCCCACAGGTTCCAGTAGAAAACAGCAGGGACGACTCTGCTAATAATCCAGGGCCGGATGGCCTAGAGAAGGAGCTGAGAGGAGCAAACAGCCCCTCCGGTCAGCTCGACCCACTCCCAGGGAATGTACTGCGCAGGTCCGAAAGAGTCAGGAGACGCCCAGTCTATTTGCGTGATTACGTTGAAAAATAATATGTAAATATCATGTAAATATGGGTAAAGTGTTTTCTGGGGGGAAGGAGTGTAATGTATCTTTAAATGGTTTTGGCGGGAAACAAGCACGTTGCTGATTGGTTAAAGCCGCCGGTTGAACTGTATATAAGGAGAGGTTTTTCCCCAGCCTGTTGCTGGGTTCACCATATATTAAAGAGCTGTTGTCACTACCCTGGTCTCCAGCCTCGTTACTTCCCGAACTTAACAATATATATCTATAAGATAACATTCTGATATCTTTGGGTCATCAAGATGGGTCATTAGCACTGAAGAAAGTTAGCACCTTGGAGTCCTAGTGGACAACCATTTAGATATGAGCCAGCAGTGTGCAGCAGCTGCCAAAAAAGCCAACAAAGTTCTGGGCTGCATAAACAGAGGGATAGAATCAAGATCACGTGAAGTGTTAATACCACTTTATAATGCCTTGGTAAGGCCACACTTGGAATATTGCATCCAGTTTTGGTCGCCACGATGTAAAAAGGATGTGGAGACTCTAGAAAGAGTGCAGAGAAGAGCAACAAAGATGATTAGGGGAATGGAGGCTAAAACATATGAAGAACGGTTGCAGGAACTGGGTATGTCTAGTTTAATGAAAAGAAGAACTAGGGGAGACGTGATAGCAGTGTTCCAATATCTCAGGGGTTGCCACAAAGAAGAGGGAGTCAAACTATTCTCCAAAGCACCTGAGGGTAGAACAAGAAGCAATGGGTGGAAACTAATCAAGGAGAGAAGCAACTATAGAACTAAGGAGAAATTTCCTGACAGTTAGAACAATTAATCAGTGGAACGACTTGCCTGCAGAAGTTGTAAATGCTCCAACACTGGAAATTTTTAAGAAAATGTTGGATAGCCATTTGTCTGAAATGGTGTAGCGTTTCCTGCCTGGGCAGGGGGTTGGACTAGAAGGTCCAAGGTCCCTTCCAACTCTGATATTATTATTATTATATGATAGGACTAGCCTTCTACCCAACCAGCAAGAAGAAGTCACCACCTGGCACCTGGGGAGATTGCATCACTCAGCAAGTGACCTCACCCCATTCCTAAGAGGGTTATAAGGGGCGTGCATAAGAGCACAAAAGTGCCTACCGTTCCTGTCCTATTGTTCCCTTCATCATATCAAATTGATATAGTTGATGCATATTTTTTACATATATGTATATATTTTCTTCAAAATATGTTGTTTTATCTATGACTATTGTTTGTGTATACAAAAAGGCTCAACCAAGCCTGGGACTCAGGACAGCCTACAGAGTTGCCCCTGCATGGCCGCATGGGAGTCTGACAACGGGGAGCCGGTTGCAAGAATGTTGGACTAGATCTTGAAAGATTGCAGCCGCAGGAGCAGCTGAATGGATAGATTTTGTGGGCAGTAAGTAGTAGAGCCACTTTGGTGTCGTCCTGGAAACCTCAAGGCTAGAGACTGAGAAAAGCTCAGCTCCAGTCCTGCCTTATGCGCGAAGCCATCAACAAAACTCATGCCTAGAAAGCTGGCAACAGAAGAGCAACATTCCTGGTTGCTGTGTAATAACACCCAACCGGAGGGGGAGCGACTAAGCTGAAAGGTTTTATAACAATCAAGTATTGCTAGAGAGGATGTGGGAGGGAGCAGAAGAGAAGAGGAACTTCCTCTTCTGGATGATCCATAGGAGGATGGAGGAATGGGGGACACTTTTCCTGCTCTTCCAAGGACATCGGCTGAGAGGTGAGTTGAGGACAGGTCGGAGGGGAGGCTGAGAGCAAGTTGGGCTGTTTGGTTTCCTCCAAGGTGCAGAAGCAGAGAAGGAACAAGGTTGAAAGATCCCATCTACGACATGTTTTTCTTTTCCCTCCACAAAAACAATTTCACAGATTCTGCTCACTTTAAAACCCGTGGTTGCAATTTTCTGTTGGTTGCGAGATTTAAATGTCTCCTTCACGTTAGGGGCGACACCTTGTGGTTTTTATAAGCGTGTTGTTTTCTTGGCAATGAGGAGTTTCATGGCCAAAACTGGCACTTTAAATCTTGCAGAGGCTTTGGGCACCATTTCCTCCGTTAGAAGGCCCCCCACTCCAGGGGTGAGATCCAGCAAGTTCTGACAGGTTTTGGGGAACCGGTAGCGGAAATTTTGAGTAGTTCGGAGAACCGGCAAATAGCAGCTCTGGCTGGCCCCAGAGTGGGGTGGGAATGGGGATTTTGCAGTATCCTTCCCCCAGGAGTGGGGAGGGAATGGGGATTTTGCAGCATCCTTCCCCCTGGAGTGGGGTGGGAATGGGGATTTTGCAGTATCCTTCCCCTGCCATGCCCACCAAGCCACACCCACAGAACCAGTAGTAAAAAAAATTTGGATTTCACCACTGCCTCCCTCCCAAATATTAGACCAAAATATTTATATTTCTTGCTATGTATATCTGTATAATGTATCCTCAGCATTTCCAGTTATCTTTGATAATAACAATGGTAGAAAATTATGATATACAGGTAATCCTCACCCTACGACTACAACTGAGCCCAAGATTTCTGTTGGTAAGTGAAAGACTTGTTAAGTGAACTTTGACCTATTTTACGACCTTTCCTGCCACAGTTGTTAAGTGAATCACTGAGGTTGTTAAGTTAGTGTCATGGTTGTTAAGTGAATTTGGCTTCACTTTGTCTGTCAGGTCGCAAAAACATGACCTTGGGACACTGAAACCGTCATAACTATGGGTTAGTTACCAATTTTGAATTTTGAGCACATGACCATGGGGATGCTGCTATGGTCATAAGTGTGAAGAGTGACCATAAGCCACCTTTTTCAGTGCCTTTGTAACTTTGAACAGTCACTAAATGAACTGTTGTAAGTTGAGGACTACCTGTATCAAGTTAACCAGAGAATTTAATGATTGTACGATTATTTGAACTTGGATCTCATAGTCTTCTATCTTTGAAATGAATCATAATTAATGTTATAGTTAATTCTAATACTTTGGCGCGATAGCTTTCTGACCGTAATTTATGCTTTTCTCCTTGCTGTTTTCACATCTTGTGCATCCACCTATATTATATGAATCTTTTAGACAAAGAGGATGTCCAAAAGACCATCGTGGACAAGGGAGAATCAGAAACAGCATTAAAAAAGAAAATCCGGCCAGCAATCAAAGGTTTTTCCCCTTCATCCAGAAAACCACAAACTTTTCCTGCCCCAGCAGATGACAGATAAAAAGAATAAAAGGAAGAGAGTTTTGAGCTGGAAAAAACGAAGACTGTGGAACTGAAGGAAGCACTCCATGAAAAGGTCAAAGGGGAGCATTTCCAAATTCAGAAAAAGAGGGAAATACTTGGAAATCAGTAGGAAGGAACGGGTCACTTGCATTACAAGACGGTTTGCCCTCCGTGGCAATATTTTTGACTTCCACCTCCAAAATTGTCAAAGGTCGAAAAGGTCCACAGATTGGACAGTACTCTGGGAAAAAGCACAGATTGTAGACCTTACCTGATAATGCACAAGAGGACCCACAGTAAAGAAAAGCGCATCCAGTGCGGCCAATGTGGCAAAACCTTTAGGAAGCAAGCCACCCTACTGATACACAAGAGGATGCACACAGGAGAGAAACCGTATGAGTGTTCCGATTGTGGGAAAAGGTTCAGTCAGAATTCCCACCTGGTGAACCACCACAGAACTCACAGAGAGGAGAAACCAGTTTGCCTGGAATGTGGGAAACGTTTCAGACACCGTTCCGACTTGGCGGTACACCAGAGGACTCACACTGGGGAGAAACCGTATGAGTGTCCCGATTGTGGGAAAAGTTTCAGTCATAATCCCGACCTGGTGATACACCAGAGGACTCACACTGGGGAAAAACCATATGAGTGTCTAGATTGTGGGAAAAGTTTCATCCGGAATTACGCCCTTGTGATGCACCAGAGAATTCATACTGGGGAGAAACCGTATGAATGTTCAGACTGTGGGAGAAGCTTCAGTCGGAATTCCGGCCTGCTAATACACCAGAGGACACACACAGGGGAGAAACCGTATGAGTGCCCCATTTGTGGGAAAACTTTCAGCCAGAATTCCCACCTGGTGAAACACCACAGGACACACACTGGGGAGAAACCATACAAATGTTCAGATTGTGGGAAAAGTTTCAGTCAGAACGGTAGCCTGGTGATGCACCAGAGGACTCACACAGGAGAGAAGCCATATGAGTGTCCGGACTGTGGGAAAGATTTCAGTACTAGGACTAACCTTATTAATCATGTAGGTTTACACACAGGGGAGAAACCTTTCAAATGTCCAGTGTGCAGACGGTGCTTCACGCAAAGTTCCTCCCTTACTGCCCACAAGAAAATCCATATGAAGCAGAAGGTAATGACTGTAGGGAACGCTTGAATTTCATTTCTGAGCTGCTTTTAGAAGTATGGCTGAGAAATTAACTATTTAATTTCTGGCCTGATTCACTTTAATGAGATATGTCTTAGAACAGGGGTCTCCAACCTTGGTCCCTTTAAGACTTGTGGTTGGACTTTGCTGGCTGAGAGACTCTGGGAGTTGAAGTCCACAAGTCTTAAAGGGACCAAGGTTGGAGACCTCTGTCTTAGCACGAGTTATGTGAGAGGAGAGAAAAGAAATGGAAAATGTTAATTTTTATAAACAATAACTATCTGTATCTGGCTGCGAGCAGAACAGGCTGAAAAAGGTTTTGACAACTTAAATTGGGACTTTATGAAAAACCAATTAGTAAAAATGAATTCTGGAGAAAAATTTATACAAAATGATTAGACACTATACAAGATAATAATAAACAGGGAACAAACAGAAAGCTTTGAAATATCTAAAGGAGTAAGACAAGGTTGCCCCCTATCCCATCGTTATTCATTCTGTCTGTAGAGACATTGTTATCACAAATTAGAAATAATTTGGAAATAAAGGGATTAAAAATTAAGTCACAAGAATATAAGGTCCAAGCATTTGCAGATGATTTGGCATTTATTATTGAGGAACCTCTAGTGTCTGGACCTAATCTATTGCAAGATATAAACCAATTTGGGATGGTAGCAGGATTTAAAATGAGTAAAGACAAAACCAAAATATTGACTAAGAATTTAACCAACAGACAGAATGAAGAATTAGAGGAGAAACTGGGAATTTCGAGAGCAAAAAAATTAAATATTTAGGAATTTGGCTATCTGAAAAATGTACCACGATAAAGAGGGATAACTATGATACACTTCTAGTACAAATACAAAAAGATCTGGATAATTGGACTATATCACTAATTGGCAGAATTTCGACAATCAAAATGAACACACTATCCAAGCTACTTTATCTATCTATCTATTATCTATTTCAAATGGTACCAATAAAATTAGGAAACCAATTCTTTGAACAATTAAATAAAGTGACATCAAAATTTATATGGTCAGGGAAAAAACTGCGCATCAAATTCAAATTATTGCAAGATAGTAGAAGGGAAGGAGGTTTCGGTTTACCAGAATGGGAATTTTACTACCAAGCGACATCCCTAACATGGTTTAAAGATTGGATACATCTTAAGAATAAACAAATACTAACAATAGAAGGCCATGACCTCCAACTAGGGTGGCATGGCTTTTTTGGGGATGGGAAAAATAAATCACATACCTATTTTCAAAAACATACGCTAAGAGATGCCCTACTGAAAGTTTGGGAAAAGATAAAAAAGAATCATTATACAAAGGTCCCAATTTGGTTGTCTACAATGGATGGTGAAATGGTAAAATACACAGAATTATTAGATACAAAAGGAGAATTGAAATCAGTACAAAACATGGAATAAATTTGGATTGGTGGCCATATTTGCAAATTAAAACTAAAGTTAAAAAAGATAAGGAACAATTTGGCATAAACAGGGAACAATCGGAATTAGATAAAATATTATTAGGATTTGGGAGAAAAATGATTACAAATATTTATAATTACCTATTAAGATACAAATTGGAAGAAGAGACGGTGAAAGAAATGATAAGTTGGGCTAGGAATTTTCGATATACTATAGAATTGGAAAAATGGGAAAAATTGTGGGAAACAAATTATAAATTGACTATGGCAGTAACATATAAAGAAAATGTCTATAAAATATTTTATACATGGCATTTAGCACCAGTGAGATTGGCAAAAATGTACTCCAATCTGTCACCTAAGTGTTAGAGATGTGGCCACAAATTAGGAACATACTATCACATGTGGTGGATGTGCCCCAGTGCTAAAAAGTTTTGGCATAAGATCAGAAGATGGTTAGAAGAGATTACACTCCAAAAGGGCCTCTGGTGGCTCATCAGGCTAATGCAGCCTGTTATTAACAGCAACTGCCTGCAATATTGCAGGTTCAAGTCCCACCAGGCCCAAGGTTGACTCAGCCTTCCATCCTTTATAAGGTAGGTAAAATGAGGACCCAGATTGTTGGGGGGCAATAAGTTGATTTTGTATATAGTATACAATTGGATGAAGACTATTGCCTGACATAGTGTAAGCCGCCCTGAGTCTTCGGAGAAGGGCGGGATATAAATGCAAATTAAAAAAAAAAAAAAAGATTGATTTTAAACCAGAGGTGTTTCTTCTAGGAATGATTGATAAGAAAACTGAAAGAAGTCTGTACTATATAACGTTGCACATATTAACAGCAGCCAGTATTGCTCTGGTGCAAATGTGGAAACAGATAAACACACCACTGGAAGAAATAGTAATTAAAAAAATCCTCGAATGTGTTACAATGGATAAAATGACAATGGAGATTAAAGAAAAAGATGATTCGGATTACTACAAAGTGCAGAACAGATTCTATGCGTGGCTAGAAAATAGAAATCAAAATGAGTAATAAGAATTTTGACTAACTGAAATGTAAGAGTATTAAATATTGGTAAGGATAAAATACTGACTATGTCAATATACAGGATGTAAGTATATATAACAAAATTGTATATAAAAATGCTCAATACAGTTATACAAGAATAAGGGATTATTTAGAAACACTAAATTTAATAGCAAGGAAACTCAATACAGAAAGTTGTTATTATATAATGTTTTTATATTTGTTTTGTATTTTAATATTTTATGTATGTGTATGTCTTCTTTCCTTTTTTTCCTTTTTCCTTTTCTTTTTTCGGTTTTTGTCTTTTTTCATTATGTTTTTGGTTTTAAAAATGTAAAATACTCAATAAAAACTATTTTTTTAAAAAAATAAAAAATAAAATAAGGCAATATTTCAGTTTTTGAGAGGTTGCGCCAAAGAAGAGGTCAACTTATTCTCCAAAGCACCAGAGGGCAGGACAAGAAACAATGAATGGAAACTTAATCAAAGAGAGAAGCAACCTGGAATTAAGGAGAACCTTCCTAACAGTGAGGACAATTAACCAGTGGGACAGCTTTGCCTTCCTACGTTGTGGGTGCTTCATACCTGGAGATTTTGAAGAATAGACTGGATATTATATATGTTGATGGCAGCAAGAAAAAAAAAGAAATCCAGAAACCTCTGAAGACCTGGATCTGCCAGCGGGCCTGTGGAACCCAGAGCGGGATGGAACCCATTATATGGCTTGTGTGATCAGCTGTTGTTGGGGTGGGGGATGATTTTATTATATTATACTATATTAATTTGATTCTTTTTATTAGTTTTATTGTTTTAAATGTGGCTTTATAGCAATGCTCCCAGTTCGGACCCGATCACCCAATCCGGTAGCGATGGCGGCGGGTGGTTTGGAGAACTGTGTCGTGTCCCACTCCTCCGCTGACGGCCGGGTCAGGGAAATCCGAATCAGGCGTGCCTCTGCAGCTCTGCCAAAGTCCTAGCAAAGTCCTCAAGGCAGGCAGGAGACCAGAAAGTGACTTCAGCAAGATATGTTTAGACTTTGCCTGACTCAGAGACTGCCAGAAAGCAGATCCTTTATATAGGCCATGGGGTGTGGCTCCATGACTCAGCACTTATCCAGGCCTGCCCCTCCCTTCTGACGCCGCCGCCTATCAATTCATCTGAAGCGAGGGTCACTCCAATCGGCAGCTGTTGGTAATTGACCTTCCTCAGGCTCACATGCTGTGGAGGAGGAGGAGGGGTCTAGTTGCTCCGTTTGCCTGGGCATGGAACCAGAGCTGGGGGCTGGAGATACTTGCTCTTCTTCAGCCTGTCTGGGCATGGAGCCAGGGCTGGGGCCGGGAGATGCCCCTCCTCAGCCTGTCTGGGCATGGAGCCAGGGCTGGGGCCGGGAGGCATGCTAGGACATTCTTCAGCGTTCAGAAGCAGATAAGCAGACCCCGGCTGTGGTGAGATTGGGCGAGACACAACAAACTGGTAGCAAAAATCCCTGCCCCCCCACATGCCCAGCTGAGCCACGCGATCATCAGAGGTTGTTTTTTTTTACTTTTAAAAACTATTTTTCTTCGGCCAAAAAAATGCTTTTAAAAGTAAAAAAAAAGGCTCTGTTGATCGCGCGGCTCAGCTGGGATTGTCTGAACCTTTTAGAATAGAATAGAATGGAATGGAATGGAATGGAATAGAATAGAATAGAATAGAACAGAATAGAATTTTTATTGGCCAAGTGTGATTGGACACACAAGGAATTTTTTCGACAACTTCTTCAGTCGAAGAGGTTGTCGAAAAAATGCTTTTAAAGGGTTCTGGCGATCAGGCAACTCAGCCGAAAAGGTTGTAGAAAAAATGCTTTTAAAAGTTTTTTTTAAAAAAAGTTGGCCACGCCCACCCAGTCACATTACCCCCGAAGCCACGCCCACAGAACTGGTAGTAACAAATCTTACATTTCACCCCTGCTTTATAGTCTAAGCCACCTTGAATTGCCATGGGTGAATAGGCGGCAATATACATTCAATAAATAAATAAATAAATAAATAAATAAATAAATAAATAAATAAACAAACAAACAAACAAACAAACAAACAAATAAATAAATAAATGAGACTATGCACAAAAATAGAAGGATATTTTGATTCCCACAATAGACAAATGGCTGCAAAAATTGTGGAGTTAGCAGAGATGGCTAAATTGACTGCTTTGATTAAAGAAAAGAACACATTTTTAAATACCTGAAAACTGCTTTTTGGATTTTGTGCTTGAGGTGACAAAAAAATCAAACTTTGATTTTGGGTTTTGCTGATTAGATAGGGTTGTCGTCATTGACGTGGCTGGTATATATTGTTATATAAAAATAAAAAGTTGAGGTATGTTACCTTATTCTTGTGGTTAGTTGCGAAGTCGTGTCCGAGCCATTGCCACCCCGTGGACAATGTTCCTCCAGGCTTCCTGTCCTCTATCATCCTCTGGAGTCCATTTAAACTCATGCCTACTGCTTCAGTGTCTCCATCCAACGACCTCATTCTCTGCCGTCCCCTTCTTCTTTTACCCTCCATCTTTCCCAGCATTAGGCTCTTCTCCAGGGAGTCCTTCCTTCTCATTAGGTAACCAAAGTATTTCAGTTTCATCTTCAGGATCTGGCCTGACTGGCCTTGAGAGCAGTCAGGGTTGATCTCCTCTAGGACTGACTTGTTTGTTCGCCTTGCAGTCCAAGGGACTCGCAGGAGTCTTCTCCAGCACCAGAATTCAAAGGCCTCAATTCTTTGGCGCTCAGCCTTTCTTATGGTCCATACCTTATTCTACTGCACCAAAAAGATAAAAAAATCAATGCTTTTCCTGTTCCTCTTTTCCTCCCCTATTTTCCCATTATTTTTCAATTTTCTTTATATTTCAATAAGCTAATAAAAATTTGCAACCCAAATGAGGAGAAAGGAATAATACCGATGGGCTTGATTAGTTTAGGGAATCTTTCTGACACAACTTTGATCTTTACACCTGGAAGACAGCCTATCTTCTCTTGAAAGATTGTCCTGTCTACGAATTGCTGGATTTGGTTCTCTGAGAAATGAGTCACCAACATTGTTGAAGTCTGTCAGCAGCCTGTGGAGCTGGCAACGGAGTCGGAGAGCAATGAGGCTGTGGTGAGGCCAGGGCCATCGGGGAGTGAGGTGCAGACTCCAGAGCCTCCAGAGACTGACAGTAGTGAGGCAGAGGAACAGGAGGAGCCTGTTCCTAATGCACACATGAGAAGAGCTGCCAGAAGGCAAGAGCAGCTCAAGCAGAGAGGACAACTCAGGAGTAGGGCCAAGAGATTATTGGCCCCTCCCATAAGGCTTAAAAGACCAGTACCGGTGTTTGAGCTTTGCCGGAAAACAATGTTGTAGCTTCTGCTTCGTCCTCTGCTTCGTCTACGTCTTTGTTTTTGTGGCTTCTGGGCGTTTGCCAGGAAGGGCTTTTGGCAGTTTGCCTAATTGGACCAAGATTTGCGAGATAACTGAGGAATTTGTGTTGGGAGGCATTTGTTTTTCTTTGAGTTGAACGATGCTGGGAATGAAGTAATTCCCAGCAGTTTGAATAAAGTTTATTTTTCCTCGGAGTAAGTTTATTTACTACCTACTTGGGCCTGGGTCACAACAAACATCATACACCTTGTTTTCTTTGGAAACTCAGCGGGCTCTTCTTGGTGACAGTCTGAGCTACTTTTTTTCAAAAACAGAACATTTGATGTTCTGGATGTGTGTGTGTGTTCTCTTCCAGGGGAGGATATGAAATTTTTTTTGTCCTCTGAGTGACATGCTGCCAGTTGGTCTTCCTCTAGGGCTTCATTTTTTCCTTGTATTTTTTTCCTTGCTGAGTTTAGTTTGAATACATCTTCCACTTTCTCGTGCAGCAATCTAATCCATTTGCATGGTGCTGGTCTAATTTGAGACCTCTGTGGGCAAGAATACAAACATAGCACACTAGCTTGCAGGTCACCATGTTGTTAGCCTCTTTCTGCAGAATGTTGTTAGTTTTCAGGATTTATGCAGATGCAAATAAATATTCTCTTGTTGACTTCCTGCTTTAAATTTTTAGTTATAAGATTCCTAGGGTGCTAGGAATGTGGACAGCTAGCTTGATCCCCTAGATCAGGGCTCTGCAAACTTGGCTCTTTTAAGACTTGTGGACTTCAACTCCCAGAGTTCCTCAGCCAGCAAAGCTGGAGTTGAAGTCCACAAGTCTTAAAAGAGCCAAGTTTGCAGACCTCTGCCCTAGATGAAGTCCCAGTTTTCTATTGCTCGCGATGAGCAACTCTTTGTTCTCTCAGCAAACCTCTGCAAATGCATTCGGTAACTGTAGTATTTTGGCATCTTTGCTATTTGATTGTAATTTATGCTTTTTTTCTTGCTGTTTTCACATCTTGTGCATCCATTTTTATACAATAATTAACTTTTATGTGAATTTTATAGACCAGAAGACCATCGTGGACAAGTGACATTCACAAACAGTATTAAAGGTGAAAGCAAATCCAGCAAGCAGGTTTTTTCCCCCACTTTCCCCAGAAAACCACAAAAGTTGTATGGCTTCCTCTTGGCAGCATCTGAGCCCAGTTTTCTCGTTCTTTTTTCCTCAAATTTGGAGGGACATCCAGTTCTCTGTAATGTCACTGTTGTGCCATATTTTTTCCACTTGTTGATGGCTGTCTTCACAGTATTCCATGGTATATCCAATGCCGCAAAAATAGTTTTGCATCCTTCTCCTGGCTGAGATCCAACCATGAGATCCTTTAGATGCTTTATAAGATTTCTGCAAACCATGTCTTTTTCTGTAAGAGGCAATTGAGTGAATGTGAGAAAAATCCTGCTAGCACAGCTGAATGTGACCAGAGTCACTTCAACTGATGGCACTCTGTACTCACTACTGTTTGACATCAATTTGAATATGACTGGTTAATTCTGAACACAGAACATCCCTACTTATAAGAGGGTGTATCACTTTTCCATCACATTACTGTGAGTTTTTGTTATTTTCCTGCCTAAAACAGAATTTCTAGAAGTCTGGCACTTTGATAAATTAGCGATCAATAGACATATAGACCTAAATATATCTACGTACTGTGCAAAGGAGACAATCAAGAAGCCAAAATAGGGAACAAAAAGACCAAACAGTTTCCCAACAGTAGTGAGCTGAGCATAGATTAACTCCAAAATTTACATGAAACCAACATTCAATAAGTAAACAATACCCCAATCAAGAAACTGCCAAACAGTAAACAGCCCCACTATAGAATCTCCAACACCACTCCCACCAACACTATACTACACTACTACACTCCCACACTACACTACTAACCAGAGCATATAAAACATTTGCTAGACCAATTCTTGAATACAGCTCACCTGTCTGGAACCCATACCTCATTTCGGACATTAATACAATTGAGCATGTCCAGAAATATTTTACAAGAAGAGTTCTCCACTCCTCTGATTACAATAAAATACCTTATGCCACCAGACTTGAAATCCTGGGTTTAGAAAATTTAGAACTCCGCCGCCTTCGACATGATCTGAGTTTAACTCATAGAATCATCTGTTACAATGTCCTTCCTGTCGAAGACTACTTCAGCTTCAATCGCAGCAATACACGAGCACACAATAGATTTAAGCTTAATATGAACCACTCCAATCTTGATTGCAGAAAATATGACTTCAGTAACAGAGTTGTTAATACCTGGAATGCAGTACCAGACTCTGTGGTCTCTTCCCAAAATCCCCAAAGCTTTAACCAAAAACTATCTACTATTGACCTCACCCCATTCCTAAGAGGTTTGTAAGGGGCGTGCATAAGAGCACAAACGTGCCTACCGTTCCTGTCCTAATGTTCCCTTTCATTGTATCCAATTCGTATAGTTATTACATACTTATGCTTATTAAAAAAAAATACCAGACAGGGGCAAGCCCCTAGAATATAAACTGAGAGCAAACCCCACTCCTTACTAGCATTGATGATGTCTAGTTTGGGTAATGAAACATCTGCAACAAAACAACAACCTGAGAGAGCACCAAGGACCCCTCATAATTTGCGAACTCCATATGAAGGAATACAAATGGAGCGCATACCTTGCAGGTCACCCCAGTGCTAGCCTCTTTCTCCAGGACTCTTCAATATTTCTCCAATTAGATATTCTCTTGTTGATTTCCTGCTTTAGATTTTTAGTTGTAAGATTCATGGGCTGATAGGCAGTAGTGGGATTCAGCCAGTTCGCACCACTTCGGGAGAACCGGTTGTTAACTTTCTGAGCAGTTTGGCAAACTGGTTGTTGAAAGAAATCATTAGGGCAGAGAACTGGTTGTTAAATTACTTGAATCCCACCACAGCTGATAGCTACCTGGAACGTTAGCTTGATCAACTGGAGGAAGTCCCAGTTTTCTGCAGCTCATGGTGAGCAGCTTCTTGCTCTCCCAGCAGTTTCTGGTGTTATGTAAATGCAAACAGTAAGTTGAGTACTATAGCATGTCTGCTTTTTTATTCTGATTTTTTATATTTTTTTCTTGCTGTTTTCCCATCTTATGCATCTATGCATTATGCATTATGCATTATGATGTCAAACTATTTAACATCACAGACAATACTTCTATCATTCAAAACGACCTTGATCATCTAACCGCTTGGTCTAAAAATTGGCAGCTCCAAATTTCAACCAGCAAATGCTCAGTCTTACATATAGGAAAAAAGAACCCAAACACTAAGTACATACTAGATGGACATTACCTTACAGACGACCCCCATCCCGTTAAAGACCTTGGAGTTTTCATGTCAAATGATCTAAGTGCCAAAGCCCACTGCAGCTACATAGCAAAAAAAGCTCTAAGAGTTGTAAACCTAATCTTGCGTAGCTTCTTTTCCAAAAACACCAGACTACTAACCAGAGCATATAAAACATTTGCTAGACCAATTCTAGAATACAGCTCGCCTGTTTGGAACCCTCACCATATCTCTGACATCAATACAATTGAACGTGTCCAGAAATATTTTACAAGAAGAGTTCTTCATTCCTCTGAAAACAACAAAATACCTTATCCCACCAGACTCGAAATCCTAGGCTTAGAAAACTTGGAACTCCGTCGCCTTCGACAAGACCTAAGATTAACTCACAGAATCATCTATTGTAATGTCCTTCCTGTTAAAGACTACTTCAGCTTTAATTGCAATAATACTAGAGCAACCAATAGATTTAAACTTAATGTCAACCGCTTTAATCTAGATTGCAGAAAATATGACTTCTGTAACAGAATCATCAGTGCTTGGAATACTTTACCTGACTCTGTGGTCTCTTCCCACAATCCTAAAAGCTTTATCCAAAAACTGTCTACTATTGACTTCACCCCATTCCTAAGAGGACCATAAGGGGTGTGCATAAGCGCACAAACGTGCCTACCATTCCTGTCCTATTGTTTTTCTTTTCTTCTTCCTATATATATGCTTATACCTCCTTATATTTACCCATATATGTTTATATACTATATAATCTTTTGTATGATTCCTACATATATTGTTGTGACAAAATAAAATAAATAAAATAAATAAAATCTATTTATATACAAGAATTAAACCAACAATTTTATGTGAATTGTATAGATACAAAGAATGCCCAGAAGACTATTGTGAAAAGTGGGAAGCAGAAGCAACATTAAAAGGGAAAGCAAATCCAGCCCGCGATCAAAGTATTTTCCATTTCTTTCAGAAAACCACAAAAGTCCTCTACTCCCCCAGCAAGCATCAGACGAAAGATAATAAACAGGAAAAGAGTTTTGAGCTGGAGAGAATTGAGTCTCTGGAAGAAACAAAAACATTCCACAAAAAGGTCAAGGAGGATCATTTCCAAATTCATAACATGGGGGAAATGTCTAGAAATCAGTGGGGAGAAAGGGAACATTTGGATTGCATCACTGTCGGCCTACGTGGCAATATTTTTTTATTTCCAGAATCCAAAAATAACACTGGTGGGAAAGATGTGTATATTGTGGGAAAAGCACAGATTACAGATCATACCTGATTATGCATGAGAGGACCCACACTGAAAAAAAGACCTCCCAGTGCCCTCAATGTGGCAAAAGGTTTAGGAAGCATGTACTCTTAATAATAAACGAGAACTCACACAGGGGAGATACCATAGGAGTATCCGGATTGTGGGAAAAGTTTCGGTCATAGTTCCCAAATGAATCACCATGGAGGGTGGGAACCATACACAGAAACAAGACAGCACATACTCCTCCGGGGCCTGTATTAGAGGGACGTTAGTATGGGGGTCATCTTTCCTGTACTGCATAAATAAAATTCTAGAGTTTCCTGTTGCTTTCAGAGTCACTCTGGTACACAGGATAATGTTGCCAGGTTCTGAAGGAAAAGCACTTAAAATTGGACAGATGATGTGCCATAAAGTAGTCTTAAGGAGCATCCAGCTCATCATACTGTGTGCATTGTGGAGTGATCGATTTAATCTGTCGCATGCTAAACTTGATGCACCCTACATGAATTTGATGCTCTTCTCCGTGCTCTTAGTTCCATTTAGGCCTCTGTTTTTATATATACTGTCATCTCTTGTTTTTTTGTATAATTACTGTTTTTACGTTGTGATTACCTTCTCTACTTTTTAACTGAGTACACCTCATGTTCATTGTGTTGGTCTTTGACTTTGTAATAAACTTTTTAAACTTTAGACTAATCCAATTATATTTAATTTTGGTCATATTTAATTCTTTCTTTTTGGTGTACTTTTGGGTACATCTGTTGCCACATTTTTATAGTTCAGGCACTCAAAATGCTTGAAATGGCTCAAAAGCTTGTGGATCTTTGAGAGGACCATTCCGTAAAGCAGACAGTTAATGTCTACAACATTCTGAAGTCTTTGCGGAACGAAGTGGAACATTAGGCATAGAGAGAATAAAAGGGAAAAATTTGGAAGAGTTTAAAGGTGACTTTAATTCATTGCAAAGAAAGAGTGGTTTTCTTTTTAGCATTCTGCAAAATAAGGCATTATACATTATATAATATACAATAAGGCATTATACAAATTATACAAAGACTCAAAGTAGACAAACTGAAACTGATACAAAGGGAATGGTGGAATTTCCAACACATAACCCCCTTACAGTAGAATGAGTAAATTTAGGAAAGGATATGGAGGTTTTGAAAGAGGTCAGGTGTCTACCTGGTGCTACTGCCAGCAGAGACAAGAGGCGTATTCTTAAGATAGTCAAGAATGCCAGTAAGGATTCTGATGTTGATGCTATTATACACCTTGGCACAAATGATTTGTCCCAAAAGGATGTGCTTTCTGTGCAGAATGATTTCCAGAGCTTGGGGTATGAACTTAATAGCATAGGTTGTAGGCTTAACTTTTCAGAGGTTTTACCAGTACATAAGGAACAAAAAGGTAAAGGCCAGCGTGTAGTGGTATTTAATGTGTGGCTAAAGGAGTGGTGTAAATGGGAAGGCTTTGGTTTTATTAGTCATGATGTCTGCAACTGGTCCAATGAAAAATTGTACAAAAGAGATGGATTGCATCCATCAAAGAAAGGGACTGAGTTACTTAGCAATAAATTCACAGATTTTTCTGGATAAAAATTTAAACTGAACAGTGGGGACAGAGAATTAACTGATACAAAAAATTTCTGTCTCCAGCAATCGAAAACTAAAAGGGTTATCAGTGCATGTAACATAGATGTCTGTATGGGTAAAACTATCAGCCCTGCTATCAAGCAAAACCAAGCATTTAACAGTGAGTGCCATACCATGTGCACTAAACCAACAGGTGGCAAGAAAGTAGGGGCAGTCAACACAGGTTATATAGACAGTAAACACAAGGTCAATCCAAATGGACTCAAATGTCTATACACCAATGCACAGAGTATGAGGAATAAACAGGGTGAATTAGAAATCCAAGTAAATGAGGGCAGATATGATATTGTTGCCATTACGGAAACTTGGTGGGATGAAACTGACAAATGGAACATACAGCTAGAGGGATATAAATTATTTAAAAGAAATAGACCAAATAAAAGAGGAGGTGGAATTGCACTATATATAAGAAATAACTACATCTCTACAGAAATAGAGCACAACAATGATGAAAATCATCTTGAATGTATTTGGGTCAATATAAAAGGGGTGAAAAACGATATTGCCATAGGTCTATACTATAGGCCACCCAACCAAACAGAGGAAGTAGATGAACTTTTTGCTAGTCAGCTAACTAAGGTATGTAGGAAGCACATCACAGTAGCAATGGGGGATTTTAACTACCCTGACATCAACTGGGAAACAAACTCTGCACCAAGTGGAAGATCCAACAGGTTCCTAACAAACTTAGCAGACAACTTTGTTTCCCAAAAATTAGAGAAGGTGACAAGGGGATCAGCCATACTGGAATTAATTCTCACTAACAGAGATGAAATGATAGAAGGTGTTGAAGCTACAGGAACCTTGGGGGCAAGTGACCACGCAATATTGGAATTCGACATTAAGCAAATACAAGTAGTAGAACAAAGTCAAACTAGAGTCTTGGACTTTAAGAGAGCTAATTTCAATAAACTTAGAGAGAGCTTGAGAAGGATTCAATGGATGAGAATCCTCAGGGGGAAAACAACTCAAGAAGCTTGGGAAATTTTGAAAAGTGAGATTATAAAAGCACAGTCTAACACAATACCAATGAAGAAGAAAAATAGTAGATCTCAAAAGAAACCAGCATGGATGCATAAAGAACTATCTGACAAATTGAAAGACAAAAAGGACAAATATAAAAAGTGGAAAGGGGGCAAATAACTAAGGCAGAATATCAGCAAATAGCCCGAGCCTGTAAAGATGAAGTGAGGAAAGCTAAGGCTCACAATGAACAAAGGCTAGCGACAAAAGTAAAAAATAACAAAAAAAGCTTCTTCCAACATGTTAAAAACAAGAAAAAAGTCAAGGAAACAATTGGCCCATTGCTGGGAGAAAGTGGCAAGAAGATGACAAGCAACAGGGAGAAAGCAGATCTACTTAACTCATATTTTGCATCTGTCTTTACACAAAAGGAAAAAACAATCCAACCTATGAAAAACAGCACTACAATAAACAGATTAGAAACACAAGTTAAAATAGGGAAGAAAATGGTAAGTGAACACCTGTCTACCCTAGACGAGTTCAAATCACCAGGACCGGATGGATTACACCCCAAGGTTCTGAAGGAACTGGCAGACGTGATCTCAGAACCACTGAACTATATCTTTCAAAGATCCTGGAGCACAGGGGAGCTGCCAGAGGACTGGAAAAGAGCTGATGTAGTTCCCATCTTCAAAAAAGGAAAAAAAACAGATCCAGGAAACTACAGACCTATCAGCCTGACCTCAATACTGGAGAAGATTCTGGAAAAGATAATCAAGCAATGAATCACCAAACACCTAGAAGCAAACAAAGTAATAACCAAAAGCCAACATGGGTTTGTCAAAAACAGATCATGCCAGACTAATCTTATCGCATTCTTTGACAAAATGACAAAATTAGTAGACCAGAGGAATGCTGTCGATATAATTTACTTGGACTTCAGTAAAGCATTTGATAAAGTAGACCATAACCTACTACTAGATAAAGTAGAAAAATATGGGTTAGACAGCACCACCACCAGATGGATTCGTAACTGGCTGACCAACCGCACTCAACGTGTAGTCCTCAACGGAACTACATCCACATGGAGGGAAGTATGCAGTGGAGTACCCCAAGGCTCTGTTTTAGGCCCAGTACTCTTCAACATCTTCATCAATGACTTGGACGAGGGGATAGATGGGGAACTCATCAAATTTGCAGATGACACCAAGCTGGCAGGAATAGCCAACACTCCAGAAGATAGGCTCAAATTACAGAAAGATCTTGACAGACTTGAACATTGGGCGCTATCTAACAAAATGAAATTCAACAGTGAAAAAAGTAAGGTTCTACATTTAGGCAAAAAAAACAAAATGCACAGGTACCGTATATGTGGTACCTTGCTCAATAGTAGTACCTGTGAGAGGGATCTTGGAGTCCTAGTGGATAACCATTTAGATATGAGCTAGAAGTGCAGCAGCTGCTAAAAAAGCCAACACAATTCTGGGCTGCATAAACAGAGGGATAGAATCAAGATCACGTGAAGTGTTAGTGCCACTTTATAATGCCTTGGTAAGGCCACACTTGGAATATTGCATCCAGTTTTGGTCTCCACGATGTAAAAAAGATATTGAGACTCTAGAAAGAGTGCAGAGAAGAGCAACAAAGATGATTAGAGTGCAGAGAAGAGCAACAAAGATGGAGGCTAAAACATATGAAGAACGGTTGCAGGAACTGGGTATGTCTAGTTTAATAAAAAGAAGGACTAGGGGAGACATGATAGCTGTGTTCCAATATCTCAGGGGTTGCCACAAAGAAGAGGGAGTCGGGCTGTTCTCCAAAGCACCTGAGAGTAGAACAAGAAGCAATGGGTGGAAACTGATCAAAGAAAGAAGCAACTTAGAACTAAGGAGAAATTTCCTGACAGTTAGAACAATTAATAAGTGGAACGACTTGCCTGCAGAAGTTGTGAATGCTCCAACACTGGAAATTTTTAAGAAAATGTTGGATAACCATCTGACTGAGATGGTGTAGGGTTTCCTGCCTAGGCAGGGGTTGGACTAGAAGGCCTCCAAGGTCCCTTCCAACTCTGTTGTTATGTTATGTTATGTTATGTTATGTTATGTTATGTTATGTTATGTTATGTTATGTTATGTTATGTTATGTTATGTTATGTTATGTTATGTTATGTTATGTTATGTTATGAGTAGCTTAATGAGATCAAAAAAATGTACAAACACTATGTACTGTAACTCATAAAATCAAGCAAAATTCAGCAACAGTGATCTCATAGCCAGAGTTGCTGGTCCCCGTGGCCAGGCTACAGTCAGAAACAGACTTCATTAACTCAGAAGAAAAGATTGAAGCTTGTATTTAAAGAAAAAAACCCTGTTATCTATAGAATAATAGGGAGTTGATTACTCCACAACAATTATCTAGGTCACCTTGCCGATCTAAATGAAGGAATTTCCTGCATTTTTTCTATGGCTAATTCCACTATTTTTTCAGGTATGTCAGGTGGGGAATGATTGTAAAAAAGTAATAGGATGCCACTGGGTGTACTACAGATAGTCCTCAACTTACAATATCAACAAGGACCAGAATTTTTATCCCTAAGTGATGTATTCATAAAAAGCCATACCACAGCTTAGCATTGCCAATATTTGAAATTCCAATTATCATTGTTAGCTGAATCCTATAGTGGTTACACAAGGAAACTTCCTGCAAACTTTCCACAAGAAAAGTCACAGGGAAAACCGGCAGCAGGTTTTGTAAGTCTTTTTTTTTTAAAAAAATAGTCTTTATTGAATATTTTACATTTTAAAACCAAAAACATAATAGAAAACAAAACAAAACAAAAAACGAAGAAAAAAAGAGAAGATTAAAAAAAAACATACACATACACCAAAAGGTAAAATACAAACGTAAGTAACAACATTATATAATATTTTACAAGCAGGTTGTAAGTCTTATGCCAGGAAGGATGGGTCTCCTGTTGGGTGTGGGAGTGACAGAAGTGCGTGGGGATGGAAGGCAAAGTCGGGAAGGCCGTATGAGAAAGGAATTGCATGAAGAGCACCAGGTGGATCTGAAAAGATGCATTGGACGAACATGAGGCTCTGCATGGATCATCTGCATGAATCATGGAGAGTATGCAGGGTGCAAGATAGACTAGGAAGAATGCAGTGGGACGCAAAACTAAGGGTAAGAGGTAACTCCACAGTTAGTGGAAGTGCAGAGGGGAGTATTAGGTTCAAGAAGGGTCCACTCCACTTTGTAAAAAGATACCCTCCATTGCCATTTTGGATGCAGATCTAATATGGTGGAGATGGAGATTCTCCACCATAGCTTCCTGGAAGCTACTTTTCATGCCTGACCTAACACTGAACTGGAACTTTGCACTTTTAATCCAGGGGTGAAATCCAGCAGGTTCTGGAGAACCGGTAGTGGAAATTTTGAGTAATTCGGGGAACCGGTAATGGAAATTTTCAGAGAACCAGCAAATACCACCTCTGGCTGGCCCCAGAGTGGGGTGGGAATGGAGATTTTGCAGTATCCTTCCCCTGCCACGCCCACCAAGCCACACCACACCACACCCACCAGAACCACTAGTAAAAAAAAATTGAATTTCACCACTGTTTTAATCCCGTCTTTGACCCTTGCACTCAATGTTTCTTTTAGGTGCCTTCAAGTCAGAGTTAACATCTGGAGATTGGCTGAACTGCTTTCTCTGCATTTTTCTTGGCAACGATTTTCAGAAGGGGTTTCCCTCTTTCCTGCTTCCTAGGTCTGAGAGAGGGAATGGCCAAAGATACCCAGATGACTCCGTGCCTAATCCTGGACTTGAACAGAGCACCTCCAGGTCTATGCGAAGGCACAGAAATCTTTGGATCAGCTTTCTGCAAACTAGTTTCCTCCAAGTCTTTAGCCCAAGTTGCTTGAGAATGATAAGGATGAAATTTAACTCCACTGGAGATTGAGAAAAGTACACAGAGACATTCTGCCCTCTAGTGAGTTTTATGCTTCCCAACAATACAGAGAGGAATGTTTAGTGGCAAAACTAGTTAAAATTGCTAGTGGACACTTTCTGGTTTTTCCAGGTTTCACTATTCTATTAATAGGATGAAGCTGGCAATCATTTAGGTCCACACATTAAAAAAAGAATTTCATGAACTGTTAGGGCCCGGCAACTGGCTTAATCTTGCAAAACTATCTATCTATCTATCTATCTATCTATCTATCTATCTATCTATCTATCTATCTATCTATCTATCTATCTATCTATCTATCTATCACAACATTATATATAAGCATAAGCATGAAATAACTATACGATATATAAACATATATATAATCATAAGTATGTAATAACTATATGAAATTGGATACAATCAAAGGGAACATTAGGACAGGAACGGTAGGCACGTTGGTGCTATTATGCACGCCCCTTACAGACCTCTTAGGAATGGGGTGAGGTCAATAGTAGATAGTTTTTGGTTAAAGCTTTGGGGAAGAGACCACAGAGTCTGGTAGTGCATTCCAGGCATTAACAACTCTGCTTCTGAAGTCATATTTTTTTCAATCAAGATTGGAGCGGTTCACATTAAGCTTAAATCTATTGTGTGCTCGTGTATTGTTGTGATTGAAGCTGAAGTAGTCTTCAACAGGAAGGACGTTGTAACAGACGGTTCTATGAGTTAAGCTCAGGTCGTGTGGAAGGCAGCGGAGTAAGTAGCCTAAGTAGACTTCAACCTCCATTCTTCAAACTTCCCTCAGTTTGCAAAAGTAGGTTTTGAGGAGTTATCCTTGCTCCCCCGGACGAATAACTTCCTGGAATAGAATTCACCGATCCACAAATGATGTTATTGATTGTGTGCACAATCGTTCCCCGTCTCCCCTGCGAATGTTGGTTTAATTTCTCATTTCCTGCAAACAAAGCCGCTAGGTCAATTGTAGGAGCTATGAGTGCATCCCTGAGAGAACAACCCGAAAGAACAGGTTAGGGATCCATCCAAAGTGAAGCTATCGACGTGGCCGGTGCAGTTGAAAAACCACTTCACGGCGCATATCGCAATCGATCAAAAATCTTGCAAACGAGAGTGTTTTTCAAGCCTTGTTCCGCTAGAGGGCGCTCCATGCAATGAGTAACACCCGGCGACTAGAAAGCGGGTCAATACAGTAGAGCGGCATCGATGGTGGCTGAGTACCCGCGTCCAACGGGACGGGAAGCGACGGAGCCGAAAGGTGTTGAAGCAATAGAGTACTGGATTGCTAGAGAGAGGACGTGGAAGAAAGGAGGAGAACACAGGAATCTCCTTTTCCGGCTGACCCATCGGAGGACTGTAGTGTGGAGGGCGCCTCTCGTGCTCTTCCCAGGACTTCAGCAGCTGAAAGGTGAGTTGAGGCAAGTCGGAGGAGAAGCCGGGAGCAAGCAGGGCTGCTTGGTTTCCTCCACAGTGTAGAAATAGAGAAGAAACCAGGCTGAAACCTGTCAGCTGTTGCAACATGTTCCTTCCCTCCCCAAATTTTGCTCCAGTGGTGCTTGTTGGGTTCTCCTGCTTGGATGGGTGGCCTGTAATATACACCTATGATAGTGGAGATGAGCACTGTGGCTTAGAGTCAGACACAAGGAAATTTTTAGACTTAGACTAACTTTATTATCACTTTGAAGGTAGATTAATCTGCACACATTAAAATGAAATTTTGTTGCATACAGCTCTCAAAGGGTCGCAGCCTCCAATATACACTACAGAAACATGACAAATAAATAAATATGTATGTACCCACATATATTATACAACACAGAGAACCAACACAGTTACTGTTAGTTCGGATGTATACATGTCCATGGGGAGAAAAACGAATCCTGCGAGTTTACCAGATGGATGGCATAGGGAGCAAAGCTGTTATAGAATCTGGAAGTCCTGCTAGAAATGCTTCGAAACCTCCTCCCTGAGGGGAGCAACAGAAACAGACCGTGAGGTGGGTGTGTGGCAGTGGTGGGTTTCAAATATTTTTACTACCAGTTCTGTGGGCGTGGCTTGGTTTGGTGGGCGTGGCATGGTGGGCGTGGCAGGGGAAGGATACTGTAAAATCTCCATTCCCTCCCCAATCCAGAGGAAGGATACTGCAAAATCCCCATTTCCTCCTGATCAGCTGGGATTCAGAAGGCAGAGAATAGAGGGGGGCAAGGCCAGTCAGAATTTTTACTACCGGTTCTCTGAACTGCTCAAAATTTCCGCTACCGGTTCTCCAGAACTGGGTCAGAACCTGCTGAAACCCACCTCTGGTGTGTGGGGTCCCTAACAGTGCTTTGAGCTCTAAGCACATAGTGCTTATAAGCAGCATCCTGAATAACAGGAAGCGAGCTTCCTATAATCTTCTCTGCTGTCCTTACCACTCTCTGAATGGACTTTCTATCTGAGGCACTGCTGCCACCAAACCAAAGAGTGATGCAGTTTGTTAAAACACTCTCAATTGTGCCTCTGTAAAAAGTGGCTATGGCAAATCTGTATAATCTGTCCTCAGCATTTTCTGATATATTTGAAAATAACAGTTTGCAATGCTAACAGTTTGTGATTTTCTGAAATCCAGAAGAGAATTTAAAGTTTGTGTAAATATTTGATCTCTTGGATCTCGCTAGTCTTCTATGGGTCAAATGAATCATAGTTAATGTTAGAGGTTAAAGTAGCATTTGGGCATGTTTGCTTTTTCATTAGAATGCATGCTTTTCTCTCTCACTGTTTTCACATGTTCTGCAGTGACTTTATAAACAACCATTAAACTGAGAGTTTATGTCCATTTTATAGACAAAGAGGATGCCAGGAAGAGAATTCCAGACAAGTGAGAGTCCAAACCAGCATTAAAAAAGAAGGCAAATGAAGCCAACAATGAAAGACTTTTCAGCCTCCTCCAGAAAACTAAAAAAAATTCTTCATCAGAAGGTGACAGGCAAAAGAGAGAATAACAGGAAGAGAATTTTGAGCTGGAAAAATCTGTGAATGTAGAATTCACTGCAGAAAAAGGTCAAGGGGGATAATTCAGAAAAATGGAAATAATCTGGAAATCATTGGGGAGGAAGAGGTCACTTGTATATTGGACAGGCAGTCATGCAAGCCTTGCCCTGTGAAGAAAGCACAGCTTGAATGAAAGCAACATCCAAGAAGGGATTCAAAATATTTTTGACTTTGAGAATCCAAAAATATCAATTTATGGGAAATGCAGAGATTGCAGACCACCCCTGATTATACATGAAGGGAACCACACTGAAGGAAAGCCACCCTCTGTCCTTAATATGGAACAAGCTTTAGGAAGCATGCTACCCTAGTGATACAAAAAAGGCCTGAAATGGGGGAGAAATCATTTGCTTGTTCTGATTGTGGGAAAACTTTCAGTCGGAATTCTCACCTGGTGACACACCAGAGGACACACACAGGAGAAAAACCCTTCGAGTGTCCAGATTGTGGGAAAAGCTTCAGTCAGAATTCCCACTTGGTGACACACCAGAGGACTCAGACAAGGGAGAAAGTGTATGAGTGTCCAGATTGTGGGAAAGATTTCAGTCACAATTCCAACCTGGTGATACATCAGAGGACTCACACAGGGGAGAAACCCTATGAGTGTCCATATTGTGGGAAAGCTTTTAGTCATAATTCCAACCTAGTGAAACACCTGAGGACTCACACAGGGGAGAAACCGTATGAGTGTCCGGATTGTGGGAAAGGTTTCAGTCAGAATTCTCATCTTGTTAAACACCTGAGGACTCACACTCGGGAGAAAAGGTACAAGTGTCCAGATTGTGGGAAATGTTTCTTCTGTAATTCCAACCTGATGATGCACCAGAGGACTCATGCAGGAGAGAAACCCTATGACTGTCCAGATTGCGGGAAAGGTTTCAGTCAGAATTCCAGACTTGTTAAACACCTGAGGATTCACACTCGGGAGAAACGGTACAAGTGTCCAGATTGTGTGAAAAGTTTCACTCATAATTGTGACTTTGTGAAACACCTGAAGACTCACAGAGGAGAGAAACCCTTTGAATGCCCTGATTGTGGGAAAACTTTCAGTCATAATTCCAAGCTTGTGAAACACCAGAGGACTCACACAGGGGAGAAACCGTATAAGTGTCTGGATTGTGGAAAATGTTTCAGTTGGTATTCTGGCCTAGTGATACACCAGAGGACTCACACAGGGGAAAAACCTTTTGAATGTCCTGACTGTGGGAAAGGTTTCAGTACTAGAACTAATCTTATAAATCATGTAGGTTTACACACAGGGGAGAAACCTTTCAAATGCCCAGAGTGTGGAAAGTGCTTCACACATTATTCCTCTCTTACTGCACACAAGAAAATCCATATGAAGCACAAGGTGATGACTGTAGGGAAGGCTTGAATTCCATTTCTGAGTTGCCTTTAGAAGTGTGGCTGGGAAATTAATATTTAATCTCTGACCTTTTTGTGTTTAGCGAGCATGTCTCAGTATTAGGCATGAGGGAAGAGAGAAAAGGAATGAAATGGAAAAGGTTAGCTTGATCAAGGTTAACTACTTGTGTGTGGCTATCGGGAAAAGGCAGGGGATATTCCCTTTTGCAAAAATAGTGTCAAGGTAAAGATTCCCCCGCACATGTGTGCTAGTTGTTTCCGGCTCTAGGGGCAGTGCTCATCTCTGTTTCTAAGCTGAGGAGTCAGTGCTGCCCGAAGACGTCTCTGTGGTCATGTGGCCGGCATGACTAAACACCAAAGGCGTATGGAATGCTGTTACCTTCCCATCAAAGTGGTCCCTAATTTTCTACTTGCATTTTTTACGTGCTTTCGAACTGCTAGGTTGGCAGAAGCTTGGGAAAAGTAACCGGAGCGCACTCCGTTATGTGGTGTTAGGGATTCGAACCGCTGAACTGCCGACCTTCTGATTGACAAGCTCAGCGTCTTAGCCACTGAGCCACTGCGCCCCATGTTAAAAATACCAGAATTGCTGTCAAAAGGCTTTTCAGAATTTTTTTTTTTTTTGCATACTGAATAAGTGAGGTCATAGAAAAGCAACATACAGATTTTAAGAAACTCGCAGAAGCTTAAATATATATATATATATTATATATATATATATTAGAAGATAGGAGCACACTAATTTACTTAGTGATTGTAGCTTCCCAAATACGAGATGATGGGAGCAGAGAGTTCATCTTTTCCTAACGTTTTCAGAAATTCAGGGGAAGATGAATCCCTGTCCAGATTGTGAAGAGCCGAGCAAGAACAGTGACCCACAGAATGGAGAACATATGAGGGAGGTTTGGGGCAGTGACAAGCGTACAAAAATGTCACATGTAAAGGTACTTGGCCATGGTATTCAAATGATGTTGGAATATGGTAGAGAAAAATGGCAGTCCAGTTTTCTACCAATTCCTGCTGTGATCTCCTTTGCTTGGAGGTGCCTCTTGTTATTCTTTGAATGCTGATGGGTGATAGCAGTGGAAGTTGCCAGTTTTTTTCCTGAATTTAGAAGACACCAAAGAATTCAAGGGTTCTCTGTATCAGTAACACAGCTCAGGTTATAATACAATGTGCCTGTGAACCTGAACCCACAGAAACAACAAAGCACATGCTTCTCCAGGGGCTTTATTAGACAGAAATTAGTATCGGGTTCATATCTCTAATACTGTATAAATACTCAGGCTGCACAGGACAATTCTACAGCTCCTTGCTGCTTTCAGAAAGTCGCTCTGGTACAAAATACAGTGTAATGTTGCCAGGTTCTGCAGAGTAGCACTTAAAAACTGGGCAGATGATGGATGACCTGTGCCATATAGTAGTCTTAAGGATCATCATACTGTGTTCACTGTGGAGTGATAGATTTAATCTGCCATGTGCTAAACTTTATGCACTCTACAGGAATTTCATGCTCCTCTCCGTGCTCTTAGTTCCATTTAGGCCTCTTGTTTTTATATATACTATGTCATTTATGTCTATTGCTTTTTTGTATAATTACTATTTTTACCCTATGGTTACTTTCTCTCCTTTTTAACTGAATATACCTCACATTCATTATGTTGGTCTTTAACTATAATAAACTTTTTAAATTTTAAAATAATCCAGTTATATTTAATTTTTGTCCTATTTAATTCTCTGCTGTTATTTTTGGGCACATCTGTTGTCACATTTTTATGGTTTAGGCACTAAAAATGTTTGAAATGGCTCAAAAGCTTCTGGATCTTTGAGAGGACTATTCCATAATACGGACTACGATATTCTGAGTTCTTTGTAGAACAAAATGGAATATTAGCACAGAGAGAATGGAAGGGGAAAAGTTGGAAGAGTTTCATGGCTCCATTGCAAAGAGTATGTTTCTTTTTATTCATTCTGCGAAAATAGTCATTGGATGTCATTCCACGTAGACAAACTGAAAGAGATAGGAAGGGAATTGTGGAATTCCCAACAAGTAACACCCTTATAGAATAACAAGTAACTTAATGAAATCCCAGAAAACCTATGAACACCATATATAATTAACTCAAAAAATCAAGCAAAATTCAGCAACAGGCAATGTCATAGCCAGGGCCAAGCCAGAAGCCAGTGTTCTACAGTTGGAGAAAGACTCCCATTAATTCAGAAGAAAAGTTTGAAGCTCAGACAAGAAAAGATCCATTATCTAGATCAGAGGTCTCCAACTTTGGCAACTTTAAGACTTGTGGACTTCAACTGCCAGAGTTCCTCAGCCAGCAAAGCTTCAGCTCTGAGAGTTGAAGTCCACAAGTCTTAAAGTTGCCAAGGTTGGAGACCCCTGATCTAGAGAATAATGGGGAGTCAGTTACAAAGATTGCAAAGATCCAGTTTGACTTAATAGTTAAAGTTCCAGGGTACAGACCAGTGGTGGGATTCAAGTAATTTAACAACCGGTTCTCTGCCCTAATGATTTCTTCAACAACCAGTTTGCCAAACTGATCAGAAAGTTAACAACTGGTTCTCCTGAAGTCATGCGAAGTGGCTGAATCCCACAACTGGTACAGACTACAGGTGCTCAGTTTAAGTCCCGCATTAGGCACACACACAGCCATCTGGGCATCCCTAGCCAGTCCCTCTCGAGCCTAGGAAGCAGGAAAGGAGGAAACCACTTCTGAAAAGCCTTGCAGAGAAAGCAGTCCAGCCAATCCCCAGGTTTCAAGTCTGACTTGACAGCACCTAAAAAGAACATTGGGTATAAAAATCAAAGACTGCAAAGAAGTTCCAGTTCAGTTAAAAAGGAAGAAACAGCTGCGATCACACATTGCTCCCAGAAGCACGAAGCTGAAGCCTGAAGATGACGAATGAGACTTCGTTGAAACGTCGCCAAGACACTTCCAATTTTACGTGGGAGAAAACCCGAATAACCAAAGATCTACATATATATATATATATATATATATATATATATATATATATATATAAATATATATATATATATATATATATATATATACATATACATATACATATATACATATATACACACACACACACACACACACACACACACACACATACACATATACACACAGTTCTACAGAGGAATTATTGCATCTGTCATCTGTACCTCTATAACTGTCTGGTTTGGTTCTGCAACCCAACAAGAAAGACACACACTTCAGAGGATAATTAGAACTGCAGAAAAAACAATTGTTACCAACCTGCCTTCCATTGAGGACCTATATACTGCACAAGTCAAAAAGAGGGCTGTGAAAATATTTACAGACCCCTCACATCCTGGACATAAACTGTTTCAACTCCTACCCTCAAAACGACGCTATAGGGCACTGCACACCAGAACAACTAGACACAAGAACAGTTTCTTCCCGAATGCCATCACTCTGCTAAACAAATAATTCCCTCAACACTGTCAAACTAGTTACTAAGTCTGCATTAATATTAATCTTCTCATCGTTCCTATCACCCATCTCCTCCCACTGTCACCTTGTTGCTGGTATCCTTAAGATTAATATTGTTTCCCTATGACTATCATAAAGTGTTGTACCTTATGATTCTTGACGAATATCTTTTCTTTTATGTACTCAGAGAGCATATGCATCAAAACAAATTCCTTGTGTGTCCAATCACACTTGGCCAATAAAAAAATTCTATTCTCTTCTATTTTTTTTTATTTTATCACAACAGTGTACACAAGCATCAATAGAATAGAATAGAATAGAATAGAATAGAATTTTTATTGGCCAAGTGTGATTGGACACACAAGGAATTTGTCTTGGTGCATATGCTCTCAGTGTACATAAAAAAAAATTAAAAAAAATTAAAAAAAAGATACGTTCATCAAGGTACAACATTTACAACACAATTGATGGTCAGTATGTCAATATAAATCATAAGGATTTATAACATAAATCCAACATAAAACATAATACAACATAAAACAACAACACTTGAGGGATTTAATCATCGAACCTTTGTCATGGTCAGATCACTCTCTCCTTCGCCTGGACTTTCCGACCGCTACTCAATACCGCAGGGAGACGGAGCCAATACGTTGGTTCCGTCCCAGGCGCCTGATGGACCCGGAGAGGTTCCAGATGGAGCTTGGGCCGTTCCCTGAGGGTCTGGCTCACGGCACGGCTGAGGAACTAGTCGCGGCTTGGGAACGGGCTGCGGCGGGGGCTTTAGACCGTGTCGTGCCTTTACGGCCTCTGACCCGGCGTAGGTCCCAACCAGCTCCCTGGTTTTCCGAGGAGCTGAGGGGGATGAAACGCCGGAGAAGACACCTAGAGAGTTCCTGGAGGTCCAGTCATTCGGAGGCTGATCGGACACTAGTTAGGTCCTATACTAGGACCTACCTAGTGGCAATGAGAGAAGCGAGACGTTGCTACGTCTCCTCCCTCATTGCATCGGCAGATAACCACCCGGGCGCCCTGTTTCGGGTGACTCGCTCTCTCCTTCAACAGAGGGAGCGGGATGACCCGTTACAGGGACGTGCTGAGGAGTTTAGCGGTTATCTATACGATAAAATCGTTCAGCTTCGGGATGGTCTGGACCAAAATTGGGTGGATCCAGGTGAGGTGTCAGAGAGCGGTCTTGTTGAGATTATTTGGGATGAGTTTGACCCTGTGGCTCCCGAGGACATGGACAGGTTGCTGGGTAGGTTGAACGCCACCACATGTTTACTGGACCCGTGCCCCTCCTGGTTGGTACTGGCCACGCAGGAGGTGACACGAGGCTGGCTCCAGGGGATTACGAATGCTTCTTTGCTGGAGGGGGTCTTTCCGGCCGCCTTGAAAGAGGCGGTGGTGAGACCTCTCCTCAAGAAGCCTTCTCTGGACCCAGCTGTTTTAGGTAATTATCGTCCGGTCTCCAACCTTTGCTTTGCGGCGAAGGTTGTAGAGAGTATGGTAGCATGTCAATTACCCTGGTACCTGGATGAAACCGTCTATCTAGACCCGTTCCAGTCCGGTTTCCGGCCCGGATACAGCACTGAGACGGCTTTGGTCGCGTTGGTGGATGATCTCTGGAGGGCCAGGGATAGGGGTTATTCCTTTGCCTTGGTCCTATTAGACCTCTCAGCGGCTTTTGATACCATCGACCATGGTATCTTGCTGCACCAGTTGGAGGGATTGGGGGTGGGAGGCACCGTTTATTGGTGGTTCTCCTCCTATCTCTCCGATCGGTCGCAGACGGTGTTGACAGGAGGGCAGAGGTTGGCCCCGAGGCGCCTCACTTGTGGGGTGCTGCAGGGGTCGATTCTCTCGCCCCTCCTGTTCAACATCTATATGAAGCCGCTGGGTGAGATCATCAGTGGCTTCGGTGTGAGGTACCAGCTGTACGCTGATGACACTCAGCTGTACTTTTCCACACCGGGCCACCCCAACGAAGCTATCGAAGTGCTGTCCCGGTGCCTGGAAGCCGTACGGGTCTGGATGGGGAGAAACAGGCTCAAGCTCAATCCCTCCAAGACGGAGTGGCTGTGGATGCCAGCATCCTGGTACAGCCAGCTGCAGCCGCGGCTGACTGTTGGGGACAAGTCATTGGCCCCAATGAAGAGAGTCTGCAACTTGGGCGTCCTCCTGGATGGTCGGCTGTCTTTTGAAGACCACTTGACGGCCGTCGCCAGGAGAGCTTTCTACCAGGTTCGCCTGGTTCGCCAGTTGCGCCCCTTTCTAGACCGGGATGCCCTATGCACGGTCACTCACGCTCTCGTGACATCTCGTCTGGATTACTGCAATGCTCTCTACATGGGACTCCCCTTGAAGAGCACCCGGAGACTCCAGTTAGTTCAGAATGCGGCTGCGCGGGTGATAGAGGGAGCCCCTCGTGGCTCCCATGTGACACCTCTCCTGCGCAGACTGCACTGGCTACCTGTGGTCTTCCGGGTGCGCTTCAAGGTTTTGGTAATTATCTTCAAAGCGCTCCATGGCATAGGGCCGGGTTACTTACGGGACCGTCTGCTGCCAACGATTGCCTCTCACCGACCTGTGCGCTCTCACAGGGAGGGACTCCTCAGGGTGCCGTCGGCCAGGCAGTGCCGACTGGCGACACCCAGGGGAAGGGCCTTTTCTGTGGGGGCTCCCACCCTCTGGAACGAACTTCCCCCGGGACTTCGCCAACTTCCCGACCTTCGAACCTTCCGCCGCGAGCTTAAGACACATCTATTTATATGTGCAGGACTGGACTAGATTTTTAAATTTTGAATTTGGTTTTTAATGGGGTTTTAGTATTTGTATTTCTATTTTAAATATTCAGCCTTATCTAATAAGTTTTTTAATTGTGGTTTTATTCTGTATTTATATGTATTTTTATTTGGCTGTAAACCACCCTGAGTCCCTAGGGAGATAGGGCGGTATAAAAATGCGAATAAATAAATAAATAAATAAATAAATAAATAAATAAATAAATAAATAAACAAACACATCACACAAGCATATATTTGAGCAAAAGTATGCAAAACTATATCAATCGGATACAATGAAAGGAAACAATAGGACAGGAACGGTAGGCACTTTTGTGCTCTTATGCACGCCACTCGCATCCTGGACATAAACTGTTTCAACTCCTATCCTCAAAACGACGTTATAGAGCACTGCACACCAGAACAGCTAGACACAAGAACAGTTTTTTCCCGAAGGCCATCACTCTGCTAAATAAATAATTCCATCAACACTGTCAGACTATTTACTGAATCTGCACTACTATTAATCGTTTCATAGTTTCCGTCACCAATCTCTTTCCATTTATGACTGTATGACTATAACTTGTGGCTGGCAATCCTTATGATTTATATTGATATATTGACCATCAATTGTGTTGTAAATGTTGTACCTTGATGAACGTATCTTTTCTTTTATGTACACTGAGAGCATATGCACCAAGACAAATTCCTTGTGTGTCCAATCACACTTGGCCAATAAAATTCTATTCTATTCTTATAGACCTCTTAGGAATGGGGTGAGGTCAATAGTAGACAGTTTTTGGTTAAAGCTTCATTCAGATTTAATTCAGATTCCTGCATGCAAGAGAGATTAGAGCCAAAAGCTGAACTGGGGTCTTCTGAATCTAGTAGTTAGGCCAGCAACAACATCGTTTCCCCCCCCCTCCCCATACCTCCCCGCCAAGCATGCTTTCCCTTGGTTTAATTCTTGCTAAAGGAGTAGGTATGAGTGCATCGATGTCGCGCATAGTAATCAAATAAAAAACTTCCAAACGACAGGAGCCTGTAATTCAGCCTTATGTCGCTAGATGGCGCGCGCTGTATTAAATGAGTAACACCCGGTGACTAGAAAGCGGGTCAATACAGTAGAACGGCATCGATGGTACCCACATCCAACGGGAGGGGGAGCGGCGGAGCCTAAAGGGTTAAAACAATGGAGTACTGGATTTCTAGAGAGGATGTGGAAGAGAGGAGGAATCTCCTCTTCCGGCTGACCCATCGGAGGACTGTGGCATGGAGGGCGCCTCCCAGGACTGCAGCAGCTGGAAGGTGAGTTGAGGACAGGTCGGAGGAGAGTCCAGGTGCAAGGAGGGCTGCTTAGTTTCCTCCACGATGCAGAACCAGAGAAGAAACCAGGAAAAAAAAACATGTCAGGTGCTGCTGCATGGTCCTTCCCTCCCCAAATTCTGTTCCAGTGGTGCTAGTCATCATGAAAGTGGTGCATGCAATTTTCTGCCAGTTGGGGGATTTATAAAAGTGTCCTTCAGTTTGAAGGATTGATTTTATCAGTTTAAAATTGATTTTATGGATGTGTTCTTTTCTTGGAAAGTGGGGCGTTTCATGCTCAAAAGCAGGGATTATATCTTGCAGATGCTTTGGGCGCCATTCATCATTTGAAGCCACTCATCTGTTGAAGCCGTCCCATTCTCTAAAATTAGACCCAAACGTTTAAGTGTATCCACTTCTCGGACATTTTGGAGGCTGAACTACACATGGACTTTTAGCAGACATATATTTGTAGGGGTATCTCTATTTGTCTCTATGTGCGTATCTATATAAACTAGCTTCCACATTTCCTGGTATATTTGAAAATAACCAATTTGTTATTGAAAAATTTTGATTTAACTGATGTCCAGAATTTAATGCTTGTCTGGATATTTGAACTTAGAACTCGCTAATCTTTTACGGTATATGTCAAATGAATCATAATTAAGGTTAGCAGTTAACTTAGCATTTGGCATATATTTTTTCCATTATAATGCATGTTTTTTCTTTCTTCTGCAGCCATTTTATAAAACTTTTATGTCAATCTAACCTTTTAAACTAACCTTTTATGTTAATCTTGTAGACCAGAAAGATGCTAGGAAGAGAATTCCGGACAAATGAGAATCCCAAACAGCATTAAAACCAAAGCAAATCCAGCCAGCAATGAAAGTGTTTTTCGCCGCCTCCAGAAAACTACAAAAGACCTCTACTTCTCCAGGAAGTAGACGGACAAAAGAGATGAAGAGAGTTTTAAGTTGGAAAAAAATGAATATGTAGGACTCAAGGAAATACTGCAAAAAAAGGTCAGGGGGGATTATTTTCAAATTCAGAAAAAGCATACATAATCTGGAAATCAGTGCAGGAGGAAGTGGTCAATTGATAGTCACATAGAATAGGCAGGCATTCAAGCTTCACTCTGTGAAGCAAGTAAGAATAGCTTGAATGAAAGCTCCATCCAAGAAGGGATCCAAAATATTTTTGATCTTGATAATCCAAATAATATCCTTGGTGGAAAACCGCCACAATATGCATATTTAGGGAAAAGCACAGATTGCAGAGCACAGCTGATAATGCATGAGAGGACACAAACTGAAGAAAAGCCCACCCACTGCCCTCAATGTGGCAAATAGCTTTAGGAAATGTGATACACAAAAGGATCACATGGAGGAGAAACCATACGGGTGTCTAGATTGTGGGAAAACTTTCATTCGGAATTCTCACCTGGTGATGCACCAGAGGACTCACACAGGGGAGAAACCTTATGAGTGTCCGGATTGTGGAAAAGGTTTTAGTCGGAATACCAACCTAACGATACATCAGAGGACTCATACAGGAGAGAAACCATACGAGTGTCCAGACTGTGGCAAATGTTTTAGTCAGAATTCCAATCTGGTGATACACCAGAGGATGCACACTGGAGAAAGACCCTATGAGTGTCCAGAATGTGGAAAAAGTTTCATTCAGAATTCCGACCTAGTGAAACATAAGAGGACTCACACAGGGGAGAAACCGTATGAGTGTCCTGATTGTGGGAAAGGTTTCAGTCGGAATTATGCGCTGGTATTACACCAGAGGACTCATACTGGGGAGAAACCATATGAGTGTCCTGATTGTGGGAAATGTTTCAGTCGGAATTCTGACCTCGTGACTCACCAAAGGACTCATACTGGGGAGAAACCTTATGATTGTCCGGATTGTGGGAAAAGTTTCAGTCGGAATTCCCACCTTGTGCTACACCAGAGGAGTCACACAGGAGAGAAACCATATGAGTGTCCTGATTGTGGAAAAAGCTTCAGTCGGAATTCTGGCCTGGTGATACACCAGAGAACTCATACTGGGGAGAAACTTTATGAGTGTCCAGATTGTGGGAAAAATTTTAATCGTAGGTCGCACCTGGTCATCCACCAGAGGACTCACACAGGAGAAAAACCGTTCGAGTGTCCCGAATGTGGGAAAACTTTCAGTCGGAATTATGAGCTGGTGATACATCAGAGGACTCACACAGGGGAGAAACCGTACGAATGTCCTGATTGTGGGAAATGTTTCAGTCAGAATTCCCATCTGGTAGTACACCATAGGACTCACACAGGGGAAAAACCGTATGAGTGCCCAGAATGTGGGAAAGATTTCAGTACTAGATCTAAACTTATAAATCATTTAGGTTTACATACAGGGGAGAAACCTTTCAGATGCCCAGAGTGTGGACGGTGTTTCACACATTATTCCTCCCTTAAGGCACACAAGAAAATCCACATGAGGCAGACAGTGATGAGTGTAGAAAAGCCCTGATTTTCATTTCTGATTTCCCATTGGAAATGCAAATTAACAATTTAATTTTTGATCTTATTCTCTTTAGTGAATCATATCTCAGTATTGGACATAAGGGAGGAGGAAAAAAATGAGCCGTGGTGGCACAGTGGTTAGAATGCAGTATTGCAGGCTAGTTCTGCTGACTGCCGGCTGCCTGCAATTTGGCAGTTTGAATCTCACCAGGCTCAAGGTTGACTCAGCCTTCCATCCTTCCCAGGTGGGTAAAATGAGGACCCAGATTGTTGGGGGCAATATGCCGATTCTGTAAACTGCTTAAGGAGGGCTGGAAAGCACTATATAAGTCTTAAGGGGGTGGTGAGCCGGCCTGTTTTTACTCCGGTCGTGCTGTTTTGGGCCCTTTCCCCCGGCTGCGAATTCGAACTGCAGCGGGGGGGGGGGAGTGGTGAATTGGAGCAGCAGCAGTTCTGGCGTTTTGGACAGCTTTTGCCACTTTTCCACCTTCTGCTTCTGCTTCGGTTGTTTCCATCATGTGGCTTTGGCCACGAAGGTTTCTTCGATTTACTCTTCTGCGGCCTTTATTCATCCTGGCGGCCTACTGTGGCCTGCTACGGCCTGTTACGGCCTCTACTCCCTTTTAGTCGTCCCTGTTTCCTCCGGTCCTTCGGCCCCTCGGGGGAGGCCTGGCCTTTCTGGGAGGCCTCCTGGAGGGTTTTGGAGAGACTTGGAGAGACCTGGTCTCTGGATCGTTCTGGACCCGGACATTTCAGGGGGTTGGCGGTGGAGATGGAGCGACCCCTGGCTGGCATGGCTGGACGAATTTGGAGTTGGTTGTCGGAGGACTGCCTGAGGCTGGCGGAGAGTAAGACAACTGGAGGTACCCTGGTCTGTTCCTGGCCTGTTCTTTTTCCTGACACTGTGATATCATCGACAGTTTCCTGGCCTTCTGTGATTCTTATGGCCATTTTTACCCCTTTGTGGGTTATCAGGAACTGAGGGGAGACTTGTCTGGGAGACAGCAATTTACATCGTTGATGGAAACGAAACACCAACCCCACCCTTTCTCTCATCTTGAGGACTTGGCTTTGGACTCTCTCATACTATTTTATCCTGGACTTAAGAGCTCATATTCATTGGACCGAATTAAGACCTTGGTCCGGATATTGTCCAGGAGATACCATCATGACTGACCATTTTGTATTATTAAAGGCCCGTCCTTAAATGAGAATTAATTTTATATTATCATTTTAGCCAATTTCGAGATGGAGCCATCGTTTCGCCGATTTTTATTATGCGGTATTCCTCAATTGAACTCTTGCGCCTGCGAGGTGCCCCCGCCTCGCAGGAATGGCCCCCTACATTATCGAAGGCCGGCCTCAATGACGGGTCTTGGGACCCACAGAGGTGGCATGCGCGTAAAAAGAACCTGTGGGGATTTTTAGATAGGAAATTTTTAAGGGGAGGGAGGGTAAGGGCGGGTGCTGGGGGTAGCCCGCCGAGGGAGGTGCCAGTCACTGCGCGTGCTCTCGGCGGGGCTTTAATAGGTCCGAAGGTTCTGGGGGAGGGTGATGTTCCTGATGATGAGGGTGGTTCCATCTGTTTGGTTAGTGGGAGAGGCAGATATGGCGGAAGTGAGGGGCCATATCGATTTTTGGGGGCGCGTGATTGCTGTTTAAAAGTGATCAAACGCCCCGGCTCCTCAGACTTTTCCCATTCCCCGGGCGGCCAGGATCCTCAGAGCTTGGGCCTCCGGTTGATGCTATGCAATGCACGGTCCGTGGTTAATAAAGCCCCCCTGCTTTGCGATCTTATGCAGGAGGGATCCGCGGACCTTATGGGCATTACGGAGACCTGGTTGGGCACAGAAGGGGGAACTCCCCTTGTCGAAATGTGCCCGCCGGGTTTCCGGGCATTCCATCAACCGAGGGCCCAAGGTAGGGGTGGAGGGGTGGCGGTTGTGATTAAGGAAAGTCTGGAACCGAGGGAGACCACTGTACCTCAGATAGCCGGTTGTGAATCCCTCTTTGTGAAATGGGGTCATAGGGTGCAGGTGGGCTTGTTGATCACGTACCTGGCTCCTTGCTACATGACTACAGCCCTGCCCGAGCTGCTGGAGGTGCTTGCCGGGGTGGTGGTGGAGACCCCCAGACTTATAGTCATGGGGGACTTTAACTTACCATCAACCGGCTTGTCATCAACGGCAGCTCAGGAGTTCATGGCCTCCATGACGGCCCTGGACCTGACACAATTAGTTGATGGCCCTACTCACATTGGGGGAGGCACACTGGATCTGATTGTTATCTCTGGACAGTGGTTAAATGATCTGGATTTAGGAGATTTAATTACCAAGCCATTGTCATGGTCAGATCATTTTCTCCTTCGTCTAGACTTTCGGACCGCCGCTCAACACCGCAGGGAGATGGGACCAATACGCTGGTTCCGTCCCAGGCGCCTGATAGACCCGGAGAGGTTCCTGATGGAGCTTGGGCCACTTCCTGAGGATCTGGCCCACGGCACGGCTGAGGAGTTAGTTGCGGCCTGGGAACGGGCCTTTGCGGCCTCTGACCTGGCGCAGATCTCAACCAGCCCCTTGGTTCTCTGAGGGGCTGAGGGAGATGAAACGCCGGAGAAGACGCCTAGAGAGTACCTGGAGATCCAGCCGTTCCGAGGCTGACCGGACACTAGTTAGGTCCTATACTAGGACTTACCTAATGGCACTGAGGGAAGCGAAGCGTTCTTACGTTTCCTCCCTCATTGCGTCGGCAGATAACCGCCCGGCGGCCCTGTTTCGGGTGACCCGCTCCCTCCTTCATCAGGAAGTGCGGGATGACCCCTTATAGGGCCGTGCCGAGGAGTTTAGTGGTTATCTATACGATAAAATCGTTCAGCTTTGGGACGGATTGGATCAACAGTGGGTAGATCCAGATGAGGGGCTGGAGACACGTGTTGTTGAGATTATTTGGGATGGATTTGACCCTGTGACTCCCGAAGACAGGGTGTTGGGGCGGTTGAATGCCACCACATGTTTATTGGACCCGTGCCCCTCCTGGTTGGTGCTGGCCACTCAGGAGGTGACACGAGGCTGGCTCCAGGGGATTATAAATGCTTCTTTGATGGAGGGTGTTTTCCCCGCCGCCTTGAAAGAGGCGGTGGTGAGGCCCCTCCTCAAGAAGCCCTCCCTGGACCCGGCTATTTTAGGAAACTATCGTCCTGTCTCCAACCTTCGCTTTGTAGCGAAGGTTGTTGAGAGTGTGGTGGCATGTCAATTACCCCAATACCTGGATGAATCTGTCTATCTAGACCCGTTCCAGTCCGGCTTCCGACCCGGGTACAGTACGGAGACGGCTTTGGTCGCGTTGGTGGATGATCTCTGGAGGGCCAGGGATAGGGGTTGTTCCTCTGCCCTGGTCCTATTAGATCTCTCAGCGGCTTTTGATACCATCGACCATGGTATCCTGCTGCACCGGTTAGGGAGTTTGGGAGTGGGAGGCACCGTTTATCGGTGGTTCTCCTCCTATCTCTCTGACCGGTCGCAGACGGTGTTGACAGGAGGGCAGAGATCGACCGCGAGGCCCCTCACATGTGGGGTGCCGCAGGGGTCGATTCTCTCGCCTCTCCTGTTCAACATCTATATGAAGCCGCTGGGTGAGATCATCAATGGCTTTGGGGTGAGGTACCAACTGTACGCTGATGACACGCAGCTGTACTTTTCCACCCCAGGCCATCCCAACAAAGCCATCGAAGTGCTGACCCGGTGTCTGGAAGCTGTACGGGTCTGGATGGGGAGAAACAGGCTCAAACTCAATCCCTCCAAGACGGAGTGGCTGTGGATGCCGGCACCCCGGTACAGTCAGCTGCAACCGCGGCTGACTGTTGGGGGCGAATCATTGGCCCCAGTGGAAAGGGTGCGCAACTTGGGCGTCCTCCTGGATGGACGGTTGTCTTTCGAAGATCATTTGACGACCGTCGCCAGGAGGGCTTTCTACCAGGTTCGCCTGGTTTGCCAGTTGCGCCCCTTCCTCGACCGGGATGCCTTATGCACGGTCACTCATGCTCTGGTTACCTCTCGTTTGGACTACTGTAATGCTCTCTACATGGGGCTCCCCTTGAAGAGTACCCGGAGGCTCCAGTTGGTTCAGAACACAGCTGCGCGGGTGATAGTGGGAGCCACACATTGCTCCCATGTAACACCTCTCCTGCGCAGTCTGCACTGGCTACCTGTGGTCTTTCGGGTGCACTTCAAGGTGTTGGTGACCACCTTTAAAGCGCTCCATGGCTTAGGGCCAGGGTACTTACGGGACCGCCTGCTGTTACCGAATACCTCCCACCGACCTGTACGCTCGCACAGAGAGGGACTCCTTAGGGTGCCGTCCGCCAAGCAATGTCGGCTGGCGGCCCCCAGGGGAGGGCCTTCTCTGTGGGTGCTCCCACCCTTTGGAACGAACTTCCCCCTGGACTTCGACAATTGCCGGACCTTCGGACTTTCCGCCGAGAGTTGAAGACCTATTTGTTTGTTCGCGCAGGACTGGCATAGGATTTTAATAGGATTTTAATTAGTTTTAACGTTTTAATATTTTATAAATTGGGGTTTTATTTTTAATTGTTTTAATTCGGCCATTTGTATAATAAGTTTTTAATCATGTTTTTATGTGTTGTTTTTTATTATGGCTGTAAACCGCCCTGAGTCCTTTGGGAGAAGGGCGGTATAAAAATTTAATAAATAAATAAATAAATAAATTAAGTGCTATTGCTATTTAAACTTCTGTTTTTATATATATTTCCTTTTTTATATCTTTTTGCTGTTTATAATAATCATTCTTATTCCTCAATTATTTTCTTTTTTTAAAAAAATGAAATGTATCCCACGAACCTAGTGCTGGTCTTTCACCGTAATAAAGATTTGACAATGTTATATATATGACAGTTCTTTTCCTAGTAGGTCATATTTCATATGACACCTTTGCAGAACGACATCCAACAACCAGGAGCAGGCCAGGTGTGCAGAGGAACCAAGAGGTTCATTTGTCCTGAGCCTCAAGCTCCAGGTGCTGTTTTAAAACTTTAAAATATTCAAATGATATTTTATTCTCCTTTTCCTTCTCTTTTTTTGGTTGAACCCATTATGAAGTTGCATATTTTTATGCTTAGGAGCAGAAAATGCTTGAAATAGGTCAACAGCCTCTGGATTTTCAAAAAGATCATTTCATTAATCAGACTCTTAATGGCTACAGTATTCTTCTGTCTTTGGGGAATAAAATAGGACATTGGCGCAGAAGGAATAGAAGAAGCTGGAAGAGTTCGTGGCTGGCTGGCTACTGCAAGAATTCATTGCACAGAGAGTGTTTATTGTGATTATCCTTCTGTGAAAGTTTTTGTTTGTTAGATGGTTCATAAATAACAACCTAAAATGCCAGAAGACAAGGAAGAAGGGCAACTGGTATGAATGGGCCAATAAGAAGACCAAAGCCATTGGCTGAAATGGGCGGCCATAGAAAACGAATAAATAAATAAAAGAACAATAATTTATGTTTCAGAATTAACTGCAGAGCACAAAAAGGAATAGAAATTGAATTCCATTCTGCAAAGATTCAGAGTAAGACACATTGAACCTGACATGAAGGGAATAATGGCATACTCAGCAAGTAGCCCCTATAACAGGGGTCAGCAACCTGCGGCTGTGGAGCCGCATGTGGCTCTTTCACCCCTCTGCTGTGGCTCCCTGTCACTCAAAATATGCGTCACAACCGCCAATGTGTGACACCCACCGGTCCGCAATTTATTGTGCACCATGGATAAATCCAAGAAAAGTTTCAGAAGAAACGTTTAATTCAACTACATATGCTAATTTTGTGACCGCACAAGAAATAGTCAGGCATGGGGTTTTGTGGCTCCCAGTGTTTTCTGTGGGAAACAGGTCCAAATGGCTCTTCGAGTATTTAAGGTTGCAGACCTCTGCCCTATACAATAAAAAAAGTAGATTGATTAGACCCCACAAAACCTACTAACCAGGGGTGAAATGCTCCCAGTTCGGACTGGATCGCCCGATCTGGTAGCAATGGTGGCGGGTGGTTCGGAGAACCGGTAGCAAAAATTCCTGCCCCCTCCTTTCCCCCGCATGCCCAGCTGAGCCGCGCAATCATCAGAGGTTTTTTTTTTACTTTTAAAAGCATTTTTCTTTGGCCGAAAAAATGCTTTTAAAAGTAAAAAAAAAGCCTCTGATGATCAGCTGGGATCGTCAGAACCCTTTCAAAGCATTTTTTCTACAACGTCTTTGGCTGAAGAGGCTTTTTTAAAAAAATGCTTTTAAAAGGCTCCTCTGGCGATCCCAGCTGAATTGCCTGATCATCAGAGGCTTTTAAAGTGCTTAAAAAAAAGTGCTTTTAAAAGAAAAAAAAAGCCACGTCCACAGAACCAGTAGTAACAAATTTTACATTTCACCCCTGCTACTAACCATATATAATATTAAAATCAAACAAAATTAAGCAACAGACAATCTAAAAGCCAGAGGGAACTCTTTTCCAGGACCAGACGAGAAGCCACCAGTCCCCAGTCTGAAACCACTCCATTTCCAATGATACAGAAACCCTGCCTTTACTTGTCCCTCTTTTATCAGGGTATAGTGTTTCTTATGCTTGTTCAAGACCCGTTTTTAGTACTGTAGAAGAATTTAAGCTGTACGGCAAACGGCCAGGAGCATGGCACGAGATGCCAGCCAGTGCAGAGAAGAGCAACAAGGATGATTAGGGGACTGGAGGCTAAAACGTGAAGAACAGTTGCAGGAACTGGGCATGGCTAGTCTATCAAAGAGGAAGATTAGGGGTGACATGATAGCAAGCTTCCAATATCTGGGGCAGTCATGAAGAAAGGTGTGGGGGATGTCAATCTATTCTCTAAGGCACTTGAAGGCAGGATAAAAAGTAACATTAGAAACCTGTAAGGGAGAGATCCAACCTACAACTAACTAGACATTTCCTGACAGTGGGAACAATCACTGGAACGGCCTATGGCACGCGTGCCGGAAGTGGCCCACAGAACCATCTCTCCAGGCATGCCAGTCATCGCCCGTTGCTCTTCTGGGTTGCAGCGTGCACATGCACACCGGCCAGCTGTCTTCGCATGTGCATGAGTGCCAGAAACCAGAAGACCAGGTGACCAGTGCAGATGCGCACGCCGGAAACCAGAAGCTCAGCTGGGGGGCGGGGGGAGTAGACAAGCAGTGTGTGTGTCGGAGAGGAGGTACCGTATTTTTTGGTCTATAAGACGCACTTCCCCCCCCCACCCAAAGTGGGTGAAAATGTCTGTACATCTTATAGAGTGAATGTTAATGAAGCCTCACCCACCCACCAGCCCCCACCCTTTGGCTTCTGCCTCCCAGCAATTTGCCTCCTTGCAGCAAACAGCAAACAACCTGGTCAGCTTCAAAACAGCCTGATTTAGCACAAGCAGCCTGATTGGCAGTTGGATCAGCCTTCCGCAATTTTGCCGATCAGCTGTTCCAGGCTGCGGGGATCACCTCCACCTATTGCCGACTTCGCGCACACCATTTTTGGCCTCCATGCATCCTATTTTTGGCCTGTTTCAGGCAGCTGGATCGCTGCTGCCGCCGCCGCCAATCACCACCAATCGGCGTTGCCATTCAGCGGTGATAGGCGGTGCCAGCGATCCCCGCCGCCTGGAGTGGGCCGAAAACAGGACGCAGAGGCCAAAAATGGGGTGCATGGAGGCTTAAAATGGGGCACACAAAGGTGGCAATAGGCGACAGTGGCAATGGGTAGCGACGGCGGCAATGGTGGGTCTTGATCCCCGCAGCCTGGAACAGCTGATTGGTGATATTCTGGGAGGCTGATCCAACCGCCAATCAGCTGCTTGTGCTAAATCGGGCTGTGCTGAAGCTGATCAGGCTGTTTGCTGTTTGCTGCAAGGAGCCAAACTGCTGGGAGATGGAGGCAGAGGCAAAAAAAATTTTCTTGTTTTCCTCCGCAAAAGCTAGGTGTGTTTTATGATCCTCAGCATCTTATAGTGCAAAAAATACCATAGTTAAGGAGGAGACAAGTCCTTAAGGAAAAAATGTTACCTGAATCAGATGTTACCTGAATCAGACAAAAGAAGTTGGGCCTGACCACATGGGCAACCCCTCCCCAAATCCCACCAAGAGCTACCCCTCTTGAGAATCAACAAAGCAAAGATTTTGGGGGAATAAAAGGGGTGACTCTTTCAATCATCTTTGGATCTCAGCTTGGTGTCTTCTGTCCACTGGCCAATGCCTGCCAGCCAGTGGGGAAATCCAATTTTTTTTACTACAAGTTCTGTGGGTGTGGCTTGGTGGACATGACCGGGGAAGGATCCTGCAAAATCCCCATTACCTCCCCACTCCGGGGGGGGGGGAAGGATCCTCCAAAATCTCCATTCCCATCCCACTCTGGGGCCAGTCAGAAGTGGTATTTGCTCAGTGGTGGGATTCAGCCAGTTTGTACCTATTCAGGAGAACTGGTTGTTAACTTTCTAAGCAGTTCGGAGAACCGGTTGTTGGAAGAAATCTTATTTTGCTTTTTTCCACTTTAAGTCCTGCATTAGGCACACACAGTCATATGGGCATCCTTAGCCAGTCCCTCTCGGCCCTAGGAAGCAGGAAAGGAGGAAACCAATTCTGAAACCCTTGCAGAGAAAGCAGTCCAGCCAATCCCCAGGTGCCAAGTCTGACTTGACAGCATCTAAAAAGAACATTGGGTCCAAAACTGTATAAAGCTCAAAGACCGCAAAGAAGTTCCACTTCAGTGTTAGGTCAGGCCAGGCATGAAGGAGCAGCTTCCAGGAGCAGCTGTGGATGGAATATTGAGATGCCAACTGAAAGGCAAAACGTTTGTCCATAAAGGGAGATAGGTGGGTAGAGCAGATTAAAATGAATCTCTTTCTTGGCCCTGGGTGCTGTCTAGGAAGTGCTTTCTATGTACGTTGGTGCTGTTTTCATTCTGATTCCTCCATGCCACAGATATTTGAGCAAAAAGCTGAACTGCACCTTCTGAGTCTAGTTGGGCTACCATCTCCATTCCTACCACATTAGCTCTGCATTAAAAATGACAGTGGTGGGTGCCTTTTTACTAAGGGCAGAGGGGCCTTCTTGAACCTAAAACACTCCTGTGCACTCCCACTGACTGTGGGGTACCTCTTACTCATCATCTCGCACCAGTGGTGGGTTGCCCCTGGTTCGGACCGGTTCTATAGAACCAGTAGTAAAACCGGTGGGAAGCTCCGCCCACTGACCCGAACAGCATAAAAAGTGATCTGCGCGCGGGCACGATGTGAACCGGTAGTAGAGGTAAGTAGAACCCACCCCTGTCTCGCACCCCACCCTGCCTCACCGTTCCTATTCTATCTTGCACCCTGCATACCAGGGGTGATATTCAGCAGGTTCTGACAGGTTCTGGAGAACCGGTAGCAGAAGTTTTGAGCAGTTCAGAGAACTGGCAAACACCACCTCTGGCTGGCCCCAGAGTGGGGAGGGAATGGGGATTTTGCAGTATCCTTCCCCTACCAAGACACCTACCAAGTCATGCCCACAGAACCGGTAGTAAAAAAAAATTGGATTTCACCACTGCACCCACCTACCCCAATTTCCAAAAACAAAGCCCCTGGGCCAGTTGTGGTAGCTGTGAGTGCATCCCTGAAGAACAGGTTAGCGATCGATCGACCCAAAGTGAAGCTATCTGTGTTGAAAACCACTTAGTGGCCCATACAGTAATCGATCAAAAATCTGGCAAACAACGAGCGATTTTCAGCCTTATGTCGCTAGAGGGCGCTCCATACAATGAGTAAAACCCCGTGACTAGAAAGCCGTATGTATTGCAGCGGCATTGATGGTTGATGAATACTGACATCCAACGGGAGGGGGAGCGAAGGAGCCGAAAGGTGTTGAAGCATAGAGTACTGGATTTCTAGAGAGGAGAAGAAGAGAGGAATCTCCTTTTCCGGATGACTCATCGGAGGACTGGGGCGTGCAGGGTGGCTCTCCTGGTCTTCCTAGGACGGCAGTAGCTGGAAGGTGAATTGAGGACAGGCGGAGGAGAGGTGGGTAGCAAGTAGGGCTGTTTGATTTTCTCCCCATTGTAGAAATAGAAAAGAAACCAGACTGAACCATGTCAGCTGTTACAACATGTTCCTTCCCTCCCCAAATTTTGTTCCAGTGGTGCTGGTCGCTTTAAAAGTAGTGCCTGCGATTTTCTGTTGGTTGGGAGATTTAAAAAAATCTCCTTCGATTTAGGGTTGACTTTTTGTGATTTTTATGATCTTGTTGTTTTCTTGGAAAACTGGGGAATTTTATGCACAAAACGGGATTGTATTTTGCAGATGCTTTGAGCACTTTTTTTTATTGGTTGAAGCCCCTTATTTATTGAAGCCCTCTCTTCCTCTAAAAATGAAAAGTTTGAGTGTAGCTTCTTCTGGGATGTTTGCGGCTAAAATAAACATGGACTTTTAACATGCTTACATTGGTAGGTGTGCCTATATTTGTGTGCATATCTGCATAGCTAGCCTCTGTATGTCCCGCTATATTTGAAAATAACTGGTGATTTGCTGAAGTCCACAAGAGAATTTAATGCTTGTGTGAATTAAAAATGCTGAACTTTCCAGCTAAAGCTGACCGCTGGGGTTTGAGACCAGAGCTCCATGCAACAGAGGGAGCTCCCATTACTTGCCCCAGCTCAGTGGTGGGTTGCCCCCGTTTGGACCGGTTCACAAGAACCAGTAGTAAAACCGGAGGGAGGCTCCGCCCACCAACCCGGACGTCGACTCGCGCAGAAGTGCGTGCGGTCCCATTGCAAAACGGTAGTAAGGGTAAGTAGAACCCATCCCTGCCCCAGCTTCTAGCAACCTAGTAGTTTGCAAGCATGCAAATACAAATTGATTAATAGGTACCACTCTGATGAGAAGGTAATAGAATTCTATGTGCCTTTGGTGTAGAGACATGCTAACCACATGACCACTGAAATTGTCTTTGGACAATGCTGGCTTCCTGGGCCAAGAAACAAAAGAACAGAATAGTAGAGTTGGAAGGGACCTTGATGATCTTCTAGTCCAACCCCCTGTTCAAGCAGGAGACCCTAGCCTATGCCATTCCAGACAAGTGGCTGTCCAGTCTCTTAAAAACCTCTAGTGATGGAGCACCCACAAGTTCTGAAAGCAAGCTGTTCCACTGTTTGATTATTCTCACTGTTAGGAAATTTCTCCTTAGTTCTAGGTTGGTTCCCTCCTTGATTAGTTCTCATCCATTGCTTCTTCTCTTGCCTTCTGGTGCTTTGGAGAATAGCTTGACTCCCTCTTCTTTGTGGCAGCCCCTCAAATACTGGAAGACTGCTATCATGTCACCCCTAATCCTTCTTTTCTTTAGATTACACAAACCCAATTATTACAATCGTTCTTCGTGTGTTTTAGCCTCCTAATAATCTTTGTTGCTGTTTTCTGCACTCTTTCCAGAGTCTCTACATGGTTTTTCTAATATGGCGACCAAAGCTGGATCCAGTATTTGAAGTGCGATCTTACTAAGGATTTATAAAGTGGTATTAATACTTCACGTGATGCTTCTCTCCTATTCTCCTCTGTTAATGCAACCTAGGATTGCATTGGCTTTTTTTGTCTGCTGTCATGTACTGCTGGCCCGTATTTAAGTGATTGTCCACCAGGACTTTAAGATTCCTGTCATGGTTACTGCTATTGAGTCAGGTTTCATCTTATCTCTACCTGTACTATTGGTTTTTATTGCCTAAGTTTAAAACCTTATTTTTCTCTACATTGAATTTCATTTTGTTAGCTAGGGCCCATTGTTCAAGTCTGTCGAGATCTGTCTGGATCTTGAGCCTATCTTCTGGGGTGTTGGCTATTCCTGCCAGTTTAGTGTCATCTGCAAATTTGATGAGTTCCCCTTCTATTCCTTCATCTAAATCATTTATGAAGATATTGATGAGTACTGGGCCTAAAATGGAAACTTGAAGTACCCCACTTACCTACTTACTTCCATGTAGATGTAGTTTCTTTAAGGACTGCATGTTGGGTGCACTCTTGTCAGCCAGTTACAAATATATCTGGTGGTGATGCTGTCTATCCCACATTTTTTAAGCTTATTAATAAGGGACTGGTTTGGACAAAACTCAGCAGCACTTTGCAACTGTTGATAAAAATAGGATTGCCAACGTCCAATGATGGATATGGCACAAGAAGAAAAAGCTCTGCTTTCTTTCTACTGTGCATTACTTTCTTGCCATCTTCTCTCATTAGTGGACCAATTGTTTGACTTTTTCTTATTTTTTAAATATGTTTAATATGTATATATATATTTTCTGACTGCATCTTTGCAAGTTCAAGCTATACAGTTCTACAGAGGAATTATTGCATCTGTCATCTGTACCTCTATAACTGTCTGGTTTGGTTCTGCAAACCAACAAGACAGACACACACTTCAGAGGATAATTAGAACTGCAGAAAAAACAATTGTTACCAACCTGCCTTCCATTGAGGACCTATATACTGCACAAGTCAAAAAGAGGGCTCTGAAAATATTTACAGACCCCTCACATCCTGGACATAAACTGTTTCAACTCCTACTTTCAAAATGACACTATAGAGCACTGCACACCAGAACAACTAGACACAAGAACAGTTTTTTCCCGAACGCCATCACTGCTAAACAAATAATTCCCTCAATACTGTCAAACTATTCACATTAGGCTGCATTACTGTTACTATTAGTCTTCTCATCATTCCTATCATCCATCTCCTCCCACTTATGACTGTATGACTGTAATTTTGTTGCTTGTATCCCTACGATTTATATTGATATTGTTTCCTAGTATGATTTGATTGCTTATTTGTACCCTATGACTATCACTAACTATCACTAATGTTGTACCTTATGATTGTTGACGAATTTAGCTTGTCTTTTTATGTACTGTGAGAGCATATGTACCAAAGACAAATTCCTTGTGTATCCAATCACACTTGGCCAATAAGGAATTCAATTCAATTCAATTCTATTCTATTCTATTCTATTCTATTCTATTCTATTCTATTCTATTCTATTCTATTCTATTCTATTCTATTCTATGTGTTAAAAGAAACCTTTAAAATCATTGTTGACATTTGCTGCAAGGCTTATTTCATTCTGAGCCTTAGCTTTTCTGACTGCATCTTTGCAAGTTCAAGCTATTTGTTTGCATTCTGCCTTAGTTATATATCCCTCTTCCCATTTCATGACTGACAGGGAAATATTTAGCTATGGCTAGTCTGTATAATCTGTCCTCAGCATTTTCTGATACATTTGAAAATAACAGTTTGTGCTAAGTGCTAAATGCTAAGTGTTTGTGATTTACTGAAGTCCAGAAGAGAATTTAATGTTTGTGTGAATATTTGAACTTGGATCTTGCTAGTCTACAATGGGTCAAATGAATCATAGTTGTTAGAGGTTAAAGCAGTATTTTCGTATGTTTGCTTTTTTATTATAATGCATGCTTTTCTCTCTCGCTGTTTTCACATGTTCTGCAGTGACTTGATAAACAACCATTAAACTGAGAGTTTATGTCCATTTTATAGACAAAGAGGATGCCAGGAAGACAATTCCAGACAAGTGAGAATTCAAACCAGCATTAAAAAAGAAAGCAAATGAAGCCAACAATGAAAGACTTTTCAGCCTCCTCCAGAAAACTAAAAAAATTCTTCTTCCTCAGGAAGGTGACAGACAAAAGAGAGAATAACAGGAAGAGAATTTTGAGCTGGAAAAACCTGTGTATGTAGAACTCAAGGAAACACTGCAAAAAAGGTCAAGGGGGATAATTTGCAATTTCAGAAAAACGGAAATAATCTGGAAATCAGTGGGGAGGAAGAAGTCACTTGTATAATCACAATATACAGGCAGTCATGCAAACCTTGCCCTGTGAAGAAAGCATAGCTTGAATGAAAGCAGCATCCAAGAAGGGATCCAAAATATTTTTGACCTTCACAATTCAAAAATATCATTGGTAGAAAAGCTCCATAGATGTGCATATTGTGGGAAATGCACAGATTGCAGGTCACTCCTAATTAACAAGAGGAACCGCACTGAAGAAAAGCCCACCGTCTGTCCTCAATGTGACACAAACTTTAGGAAACATGCTACCCTAGTGATACAAAAAAGGCCTGAAATGGGGGAGAAGTCATTTGCTTGTTCTGATTGTGGGAAAACTTTCAGTCGGAATTCTCACTTGTTGACACACCAGAGGACACACACAGGAGAAAAACCCTTTGAGTGTCCAGATTGTGGGAAAGGCTTCAGTCAGAATTCCCACCTGGTGACACACCAGAGGATTCATACGGGGGAGAAACTGTATGAGTGTTGGGATTGTGGGAAATGTTTCAGTCGGAATTCCCACCTGGTGATACACCAGAAGACTCACACAAGGCAGAAAGCGTATGAGTGTCCAGATTGTGGGAAAGGTTTCAGTCACAATTCCAAGTTGGTGACACACCAGAGGACTCATACAGGAGAGAAACCATATGAGTGTCCCAATTGTGGGAAAACTTTCAGTCGTAATACCAACCTTGTGAATCACTTGAAAATTCACATAGGAGAGAAAGTTTATGAGTGTCCAGACTGTGGAAAAAGTTTCAGTCATAATTCCATCCTGACGATACACCGGAGGACTCACACAGGAGAGAAAGTGTATGAATGCCCAGACTGTGGGAAATGTTTCAGTTATAATTCCATCCTAATAATACATCAGAGGACTCACACAGGAGATAAACCGTATGAGTGTCCAGATTGTGGGAAAAGTTTCACTCAGAATTCTGCCCTTGCAATACACCAGAGGATTCACACAGGAGAAAAACCGTATGAATGTCCAGATTGTGGGAAAGGTTTCAGTCATAATTCTAATCTCGTGAAACACCAAAGGACTCACAGAGGAGATAAACCATATGAGTGTCCAGATTGTGGGAAAGGTTTCAGTCATAATTCCAACCTGAGGATACACCAGAGGATTCACACCGGAGAAAAACCGTATGAGTGTTCAGATTGTGGGAAAGGTTTCAGTCAGAATTCCAACTTTGTTAAACACCTGAGGATTCATAATCGGGAGAAACGGTATGAATGTCCAGATTGTGGGAAATATTTCTTTTGTAATTCCAACCTGATGATACACCAGAGGGATCACACAGGAGAGAAACCATTTGAATGTTCTGATTGTGGGAAAAGTTTCAGTAATAATTCTAACCTTGTGAAACACCAGAGGATTCACACTGGGGAGAAACCCTATGAATGTCCGGACTGTGGGAAGAGTTTCAATCAGAGTTCCAATCTGATGATACACCAGAGGACTCACACAGGAGAGAAACCATATGAGTGTCCAGACTGTGGGAAAGGTTTCAGTACTAGGACTAACCTTATAAATCATGTAGGTTTACACACAGGTGAGAAACCTTTCAAGTGCCCAGAGTGTGGAAAGTGCTTCTCACAAACTTCCTCCCTTATTAAACATAAGAAAATCCACATGACCCAGAAAATGATGAATAAAGAGAAGGCTTGAATTTCTTTTCTGATCTGCCTTTGCAAGGTCACCTGAGAAATTAAGTATTTAATTTCTGCCCTGATTCTGTTTAGCAAAATATGTCTCAGTATTAGGAATGAGGGGAGAGAGAAAAGAAATGGAAACGGAAAATGTTAGCTTGGTTAAGGTTAACTACCCCCCCGCGCATCATGTTTTTGCCCTCCCCAGCCCCCAAGAGCACTCTGCAGGCTGCCTAAACCCTCTGCATGCCCCGTTTTTGTGAAAAACGGGCCAGCACAGTGGGTTTTGGAGTCCTGCAGAGTGCTGCTGGGGGCCGGGGAGGACAAAAACTTTTTTTTCTTACTTATCTCTTAGAAATCTTGGTACGTCTTATTCTCCGGTGTGTCTTATAGTCCGAAAAATATGGTACTTGTGTCTGGCTATCAGAAAAATGATGTGGATATTCGCTTTTGCAAAAATAGAATAATTGCTGCCAAAAGGCTTTTGGGAATGTTTTTGGCATGTTAACAGTAGAGATAATAGAAAAGCAACACAGTTTTTTAAGAAATCTGCTTCAGATCCTGAAATAAAATATATTAGGAGATAGGAGCACTCTGATTTATTTACCAGTTGTAGCTCCTCAAATATGAAGTGACGGGAGAAGTAAAGAGGATTCAGAGTTTATCTTTCCTAACATTTTCAGAAATTCATGGCAAGAAGAATCCCTGTTCAAATTGTGAACAGTGAAGCACAGAATCGAGAACTTTTGACGGAAGTTTGAGACAGTGAGGAGAGCACAAAAATATTCATATTTAAAGGTTGCTGAACTTGACATGGAAATATTGGAATATTATAGAGGAAAAGGGTTGTGGGTTTTGAGGGTAGAATCTTCAAGTTTATGAACAACTCCTGTGATCTCCTTTGCTTGGATGTGCCTCTTGTTACCTTTTGAAGGCTGATGGGTGATAGCACTGCCAAGGTAATAAACATTTTGCTGAATTTGGAAGACATCAAAGAACTTAAAGTTTGTTCATTTCAGTAATTAAATTCAGGTTATAACACAATGTCCCCATGACTCTGGACACACAGAAACAACAGAGCACATGTTTCTCCACTGGCTGTATTACAGAGATGTCTGTACCAGGCTTATCTCTCCAGTACTGCATAGATAATCAGGACACACAGCACAGTTCTACAGTTCATTGCTGCTTTCAAATAGTAGCCCTGTTACTACATACCGTTCAGGTAGTCCTCAGCTTATGAACACAGTTGAGCCCAAAATTTATGTTGCCAAGTAAGAAATTTGTTAAGTGAGGTTTGTACCATTTTACTACTTTTCTTGCCACATTTGTTAAGTGAATCACTGCACTTGTTAAATTAGTGATCCGGTGAAGTGAATCTGGTTTCTCCACTGACTTTGCTTGTCAGAAGGTTGCAGAGGTGATCACATGACTCCAGGACACTGCAATCGTCATAAATGTGAAACAGTTGTCAAGCGTCTGAATGTAAATCACATGACCATGTGGCCACTGAGTGGTCATAACTGTGAAAACCAGCCATAAGTCACTTTTTTTCAGTGTGGTTGTAACTTTGAATGGTCACTGTTGTACATTGAGGATTGCCTATGTAATGTTGCCACATTTCTGCCAGTATTTAGGATTAGTCAGATGATGGATGATCTGTGCCATAAAGTAGTCTTAAGGAGCCTCCAGCTCATCCCACAATTTGTTCTGTAGAGTGATAGATTTAGTTTGCCACACAGTAAACGTCATGCAGCCTCCAGGCATCTTATGCCTTTCTGCGTGTTTAGTTCCTGTCAGGAGACTGCGCAGCAGGTGTCCAAATGAAGTCAGAGGCGTTGACATGAACTTGTAGTTCTATGTATAAATATATTTTACACCTGTATATACGGCAAACTAGATAGTCAAGCAAACAGGAGCATCCTGAGGTAAATCACAGTTCAGCATACAAAGCCCACAGAAGAAAAAGGCGGGAAAACAAGGAAACTCCCCCTCCACCCCCACAGCAACCAATCACAGCACAGATCGCCTCATGCAGAAGCCACCAATCAACCAATCTGTGTTCTGGTGCAACCCCATTCCTCCAGCTACTAAATTTAAATACTTGTAAAAGTTTCATTTGGACTCCTGTTTTTATATATACTGCCTTTTATGTCTTTGCTGTTTAGTATAGCGTAATTCTATTATTACACTTTGATGTCTGTACTTCTTAGCTGGTCTTTGTAATAAAGATTCTAAACCTTAAAATAATCAATTTCTATTTAATTCATTTCAGAGTGTATTTAATTCTCAGTGAAACTGATAGAAAGAAATAGTGGAATTCCCACAAATAATTGGTTTTCAGCAGAACAAATAGATTAATTAAACCCCATAAAACCTACAAACTATCATCTGTCCATCCCTACTCTATCTACCTACCTACCAACCCTCTGTACTCTATATATCATAAACCCAAGTAAAATTTGGCAACGGGCAATCTAGAGGAGCTGGTTCCCAGGGCCAGACCAGAAACAACCACTCCATTTGGAGACAGTCTCCATTTCCTCAGAAGAAAAGTTTGAAGCTCAGATTTAAGACAAACAAGGTCCATTTTCTGAAGAATAATGGGAACTTAACTACAAAGGTGGACTAGATCTTTGAAGGCTGCAGCCACCGGAACGGATAAGTGGGTTATAAGATGCGGGGAATAAGAAGAGCCAGTTTGGTGCAGTGGTGAAAGCTACAAGTTACAGACGGGGAGGTGCTCAGTTCCAGTTCTGCCATAGGCATAAAACCATCTGGTCATCCCTGGCCAGTCCCTCTCTCAGGTCTAGGAAACAGGAAAGGAGACCACCACTTGGAAAATCCTTGCCAAGGAAACCGCAGAGAAACCAGTCCAGGCAATTGCCAAGTGAGAATTTCTATCTTAAAGGCACCTAAAGTAAACATTGGGCGTAAGGTTCAGGGACAGGAGATTATAACTGCAAAGAAGTTCCAGGCCGGTGTTACGTCAGGCATGAAGGTAGCTTCCAGGAGCTATGGAATACTGGGATGATCATTGAGAGGCCAAAATTATGTCCCTGAAGGGACACAGGCGGGTAGGGGAGATTTAAATGAACCTCCTTCTTGGTCCAGGGTGTGGCCTATGATGTGCTTTATGCCAGGGCTCTCCAACCTTGGCAACTTTAAGCCTGGAGGACTTTAACTCCCAGAATGCCCCAGCCAGCTTTGCTGATTGGGGCTTTCTGGGAGTTGAAGTCCACCAGGCTTAAAGTTGCCAAGGTTGGAGAGCCCTGTTTTATCCTATGAAATGCTATGCCACCTTGAGTTCCCAAAGGAAAAAAGAATCAAGATAAGTTGGGGTTGTTCTGCAACCCAACAAGACAGACACAGACTTCAGAGAATAGAATAGAATAGAATAGAATTTTTTATTGGCCAAGTGTGATTGGACACACAAGGAATTTGTTTTGGTGCATATGCTCTCAGTGTACATAAAAGATACCTTCATCAAGAATTCTAAGGTACAACACTTAATGATAGTCATAGGGTACAAATAAGCAATCAGAAAACAACATCAATACAAATTGTAAGGATACAAGCAACAAAAGTTACAGTCATAAGTGGAAGGAGATTGGTGATGAGAACGATGAGAAGATTAATAGTAGTGCAGATTTAGTAAGTGTTTGACAGTGCTGAGGGAATTATTTGTTTAGCAGAGTGATGGCATATTAGAAGAGGATAATAAGAACTTCAGAAAAAACAATTACTACCAACCTGCCAGTGGTGGGTTTCAAATTTTTTTACTATTGGTTCTGTGGGTGTGGCTTGGTGGACATGGCATGGCTTGGTGGGTGTGGCTTGGTGAGGGTGGCAGGAGAAGGATACTGTAAAATTTCCATTCCCACCACACTCCAGGGGAAGATTACTGCAAAATCTCCATTTCCTACAAATCAGCTGCGACTCAGGAGGCAGATAATAAATGGGGGCAGGGCCAGTCAGAGGTGCTATCTACTGGTTCTCCGAACTACTCAAAATTTCTGCTACCCGTTCTCCAGAACTGGTCAGAACCTGCTGAAACCCACCTCTGCAACCTGCCTTCCATTGAGGACCTGTATACTGCACGAGTCAAAAAGAGGGCTGTGAAAATATCTACAGACCCCTCACATCCTGGACATAAATTGTTTCAACTCCCATCCTCAAAACGACGCTATAGGGCACTGCACACCAGAACAACTAGACACAAGAACAGTTTCTTCCCGAATGCCATCACTCTGCTAAACAAATAATTCCCTCAACACTGTCAAACTAGTTACTAGGTCTGCATTAATATTAATATTCTCATCGTTCCTATCACCGATCTCCTCTCACTGTCACCTTGTTGCTGGTATCCTTAAGATTTATATTGACTGTTTCCCTATGACTATCATTAAGTGTTGTACCTTATGATTCTCGACGAATATCTTTTCTTTTATGTACTCAGAGAGCATATGCACCAAGACAAATTCCTTGTGTGTCCAATCACATTTGGCCAATCAAAAAATTCTATTCTATTTTTTTTAATTTTGTCACAACAGTATACACAAGTATCAACATAAAACAACAACACATCACACAAGCATATATATGAGCAAAAGTATGCAACAACTACATCAATCGGATACAATGAAAGGAAACAATAGGTAGGCACTTTTGTGCTCTTATGCACGCCTCTTAGGAATGGGGTGCGGTCAATAGTAGACAGTTTTTGGTTAAAGCTTCATTCAGATTTAATTCAGATTCCTGCATGCAAGAGAGATTAGAGCCAAAAGCTGAACTGGGGTCTTATGAATCTAGTAGTTAGGCCAGCAACTCCATCGTCTCCCTCCACTCCCAAGGTTGCTTTCCCTTGGTTTAGTTCTTGCTAAATACTGCTCATCAGTCTGCAACCCACACCACATCTCTGACATAAATACAATAGAACGCTTCCAGAAATATTTTACTAGAAGAGTTCTTCACTCCTCGAAAACAGCAAAATACCTTATACCACCAGGCTTGAAATCCTGGGATTAGAAAATTTACAACTCCGTCGACTTCGACATGACCTGTGTTTAACACACAAAATCATCTATTGCAATATCCTTCCTGCAAATGACTACTTCAGCTTCAATCACAATATTACAAGAGCAAAAAATAGATTGAAGCTTAATGTCAACTGCTTCAAACTTGATTGCAGAAAATATGATTTCTGCAACAGAGTTGTTAATGCTTGGAACTCATTACCTGACTCCATAGTCTCTACTCAAAATCCCAAAATTGTCAACCAAAAACTGTCTACTATTGACCTTACCCCATTCCTAAGAGGACCATAAGGGGCGTGCATAAGAGCACAAAAGTGCCTACTGTTCCTGTCCTATTGTTCCCTTTATTGTATCTAATTAATATAGCTAATGCATATTATATATATATATATATATAATATATATAAAGTCTCATTCATCATCTTCAGGCTTCAAATTTCTCCTACAAATAGGAAGCTGTAAGCACCTAGCCTGATGATAACGAATGGGATTTTGTCGAAACGTCGCCAAGACACTTCAAATTTTACGTGGGAGAAAAACCCGAATAACCAAAGACCTAGATACAAACACCCGCGAAAACCTCAGAAAACAAATATATATATATGTTTTTAAAAACAGACCCCACCACCTACCTAGAAAAAACCACTAGATCCAAAATAAAAGCCTCCCCCATCAGCGAAGAAATCCAACAAAGAATCATTCCCAGAGAGAAATCATCCAGATGCCCTAAGCTCTACGGCCTCCCCAAGATACACAAAGAAGGAACCCCACTCAGACCCATAGTCAGCTCCATAGGCTCACCTCTACAAAACCTAGCCAAATTTCTCGCCAAACAACTACAGCCCTATGCAGAATCCATCGCCTCACACGTAAAAAACTCATTCCAGTTCATAGAGATCATAAAGAAACAAAACTTACAGCCCAGCGACCTACTCGTGAGCTTTGATGTCATATCCCTCTTCACCCAAGTGCCAATCAAAGAAGCCTTGACAGCTATCCAAAACAAATATAACCCCCAAGCACATCCTAGATCTGACCAACCACTGCCTATCCAACACATACTTCATCTATAACGGACAAAATACAAACAAATAGAAGGAGCACCCATGGGATCACCCTCTCACCTGTCATTGCCAACCTCTACATGGAACACTTTGAAACCCAAGCACTAGAAAATCTGATCACAAACCCAAACTCTGGCTCAGATACGTGAGACGACACCTTCATAATCTGGCCACACGGGAAAGAAAAACTTGAAAACTTCCTCACACACCTCAATAGCCTACACCCCAAAATACAGTTCACCATGGAAACAGAAGTTAACAACCAACTTCCTTCCTAGATGTCTTACTCTACAAGCAACCCAATGGCTCCCTAGGACACACCATCTACCAGAAGAAAACACACACAAACCGCTATCTGCATGCACTCTCACACCACCACCCAGCACAGATCAACTCCGTAGCCAAGACACTCATCTCTAGAACAAAATGCTTAGCTGACGAACAACACCTAAAACCGAACTACACACTCTCACAAACGTACTAACATCCAATGGATTCCAGAGAAATAAGATTACCAAACTAATCCAAAAGAACCCCCACTAAAACCCAAGACAGAGAGCAAGAAAATGGCACAGCCCTCCTCCCATATATAAAAGGCACCACAGACAGAATCAGCAAGATCCTCCACAAACATAACATCAAGACAGCATTCTGCACAAACCAAAAATATCCACCATCCTAAGAAACCCCAAAGACAAAATTGAGTTAGAAAATCAAGGAGTATATGAAATCCCATGCACCGCCTGCCCCACCACATACATTGGACAAACCAACAGAAGAATAAGTGCACGATTGAAGAACACAAGAACTCATTCAAAAAGAGGAACCAACTTCTTCCCTGGTCCAACACTTTAAAGTCACAGGACACGATATTGACTTTAAAAGACCAGAACTATCGCCAAAACTGAACACTTTAACAACAGAATAATCAGAGAAGCCATCGAGATAGAAAACGCCCACACAGCATGAACAAACGAGATGATACCTCCGCCTACCAGCCATTTGGAAACCTGCCCTTATTGACAAACGTGTCCCTAACACGAGGAATGACACCAGACCCACACTCACGAGGTCCACACAGGATGTCACCACCACACATCCACACGGAAAGAAAAACTTGAAAACTTCCTCACACACCTCAATAGCCTACACCCCAAAATACAGTTCACCATGGAAACAGAAGTTAACAACCAACTTCCTTCCTAGATGTCTTAGTCTACAAGAAACCCAATGGCTCCCTAGGACACACCATCTACCAGAAGAAAACACACACAAACCGCTATCTGCATGCACTCACACCACCACCCAGCACAGATCAACTCCGTAGCCAAGACACTCATCTCTAGAACAAAATGCTTAGCTGACGAACAACACCTAAAACCGAACTACACACTCTCACAAACGTACTAACATCCAATGGATTCCAGAGAAATAAGATTACCAAACTAATCCAAAAGAACCCCCACTAAAACCCAAGACAGAGAGCAAGAAAATGGCACAGCCCTCCTCCCATATATAAAAGGCACCACAGACAGAATCAGCAAGATCCTCCACAAACATAACATCAAGACAGCATTCTGCACAAACCAAAAATATCCACCATCCTAAGAAACCCCAAAGACAAAATTGAGTTAGAAAATCAAGGAGTATATGAAATCCCATGCACCGCCTGCCCCACCACATACATTGGACAAACCAACAGAAGAATAAGTGCACGATTGAAGAACACAAGAACTCATTCAAAAAGAGGAACTAACTTCTTCCCTGGTCCAACACTTTAAAGTCACAGGACACGATATTGACTTTAAAAGACCAGAACTATCGCCAAAACTGAACACTTTAACAACAGAATAATCAGAGAAGCCATCGAGATAGAAAACGCCCACACAGCATGAACAAACGAGATGATACCTCCGCCTACCAGCCATTTGGAAACCTGCCCTTATTGACAAACGTGTCCCTAACACGAGGAATGACACCAGACCCACACTCACGAGGTCCACACAGGATGTCACCACACATCCACCCAGAAAGCACACCCAAACCCACACTGATCAGGAAGCACGACCAAGGACCAGAAGCCAGACCGCAGCTGCAACATTAGCCATTTCAAACCCTCCAATCCATACATGCAGCAGACTGACACCCACTACGAAGATGTAGCACGACCACGAACACGAAGCCAAACAGCAGCAGTGCAGCTCACCAGCTCAGATCCCCCTGCAACTCAGACTAATTTGAGCACAACCAAGCCCCCACCCAAACAGGACACACCCCCATCCAATCAGAGCACAAAAAAACCCACATCCAATCAGAGCACAGCCAAGCTCCCACCCAATCAGTTCAAACCCCCACTAGCAGTTAAAAAGGAAGAAACAGCTGCAATCACACATTGCTCCCAGAAGCACGAAGCTGAAGCCTGAAGATGACGAATGAGACTTCGTCGAAACGTCGCCAAGACACTTCCAATTTTACACGGGAGAAAACCCGAACAACCAAAGACCTATATACAAACACCCGTGAAAACCTCAGAAAACAAATATATATATATATACATACATACATACATACATACATATGTTTTTTACTTATGACAATGTTTATGTATACTGTTATGACAAAATAAAATAAAAAAAAATAATGGAATAGGTATGAGTGCATCGATTTCGCGCATAGTAATCAAATAAAAACCTTCCAAACGACAGGCGCCTGTAATTCAGCCTTCTGTCGCTAGATGGCGCGCGCGGTATTAAATGAGTAATACCCGGCGACTAGAAAGCGGGTCAATACAGTAGAACGGCATCGATGGTACCCACATCCAACGGGAGGGGGAGCGGCGGAGCCTAAAGGGTTGAAACAATAGAGTACTGGATTTCTAGAGAGGATGTGGAAGAGAGGAGGAATCTCCTCTTCCGGCTGACCCATCGGAGGACTGTGGCGTGGAGGGCGCCTCCCAGGACTGCAGCAGCTGGAAGGTGAGTTGAGGACAGGTCGGAGGAGAGTCCAGGTGCAAGGAGGGCTGCTTAGTTTCCTCCACGATGCAGAAGCAGAGTAGAAACCAGGCTGAAACATGTCAGGTGCTGCCGCATGGTCCTTCCCTCCCCAAATTCTGTTCCAGTGGTGCTGGTCATCATGAAAGTGGTGCATGCAATTTTCTGCCAGTTGGGGGATTTATAAAAGTGTCCTTCAGTTTGAAGGATTGATTTTATCAGTTTAAAATTGATTTTATGGATGTGTTCTTGGAAAGTGGGGTGTTTCATGCTCAAAAGCAGGGATTATATCTTGCAGATGCTTTGGGCGCCATTCATCATTTGAAGCCACTCATCTGTTGAAGCCGTCCCATCCTCTAAAATTAGACCCAAACGTTTAAGTGTATCCACTTCTCGGACCTTTTTTGGAGGCTGAACTGCACATGGACTTTTAGTAGACATATATCTGTAGGGGAATCTCTATTTGTCTCTATGTGCGTATCTATATAAACTAGCTTCCACATTTCCTGGTATATTTGAAAATAACCATTTTGTTATTGAAAAATTTTGATTTAACTGATGTCCAGAATTTAATGCTTGTCTGGATATTTGAACTTGGAACTCGCTAATCTTTTACGGTATATGTCAAATGAATCATAATTAAAGTTAGCAGTTAACTTAGCATTTGGCATATTTTTTTTCCATTATAATGCATGTTTTTTCTTTCTTCTGCAGCCATTTTATAAAACTTTTATGTCAATCTAACCTTTTAAACTAACCTTTTATGTTAATCTTGTAGACCAGAAAGATGCTAGGAAGAGAATTCCGGACAAATGAGAATCCCAAGCAGCATTAAAAGCAAAGCAAATCCAGCCAGCAATGAAAGTGTTTTTCTCCGCCTCCAGAAAACTACAAAAGACCTCTACTTCTCCAGGCAGTAGACCGACAAAAGAGATGAAGAGAGTTTTAAATTGGAAAAAAATGAATATGTAGAACTCAAGGAAATACTGCAAAAAAAGGTCAAGGGGGATTATTTTCAAATTCAGAGAAAGCATACATAATCTGGAAATCAGTGCAGGAGGAAGTGGTCAATTGATAGTCACATAGAATAGGCAGGCATTCAAGCTTCACTCTGTGAAGCAAGGAAGAATAGCTTGAATGAAAGCTCCATCCAAGAAGAGATCTAAAATATTTTTGATCTTGAGAATCCAAATAATATCCTTGGTGGAAAACCGCCACAATATGCATATTGTAGGGAAAAGCACAGATTGCAGAGCACAGCTGATAATGCATGAGAGGACACAAACTGAAGAAAAGCCCACCCACTGCCCTCAATGTGGCAAATAGCTTTAGGAAATGTGATACACAAAAGGACTCACATGGGGGAGAAACCATATGGGTGTCTAGATTGTGGGAAAACTTTCAGTCGGAATTCTCACCTGGTGATGCACCAGAGGACTCACACAGGGGAGAAACCTTATGAGTGTCCGGATTGTGGAAAAGGTTTTAGTCGGAATACCAACCTAACGATACATCAGAGGACTCATACAGGAGAGAAACCATACGAGTGTCCAGACTGTGGCAAATGTTTTAGTCAGAATTCCAATCTGGTGATACACCAGAGGATGCACACAGGACATAAGCCGTATGAGTGTCCAGATTGTGGGAAAAGTTTCAGTCAGAATTCTGACCTGGTAATACATCAGAGAACACACACAGGAGAAAGACCCTATGAGTGTCCAGATTGTGGAAAAAGTTTCATTCAGAATTCCGACCTAGTGATACATAAGAGGACTCACACAGGGGAGAAACCGTATGAGTGTCCTGATTGTGGGAAAGGATTCAGTCGGAATTATGCGCTGGTATTACACCAGAGAACTCATACTGGGGAGAAACCATATGAGTGTCCAGGTTGTGGGAAATGTTTCAGTCGGAATTCTGACCTCGTGACTCACCAAAGGACTCATACTGGGGAGAAACCTTATGATTGTCCGGATTGTGGGAAAAGTTTCAGTCGGAATTCCCACCTTGTGCTACACCAGAGGAGTCACACAGGAGAGAAACCATATGAGTGTCCTGATTGTGGAAAAAGCTTCAGTCGGAATTCTGGCCTGGTGATACACCAGAGAACTCATACTGGGGAGAAACCTTATGAGTGTCCAGATTGTGGGAAAAATTTTAATCGTAATTCCCACCTGGTCATCCACCAGAGGACTCACACAGGAGAAAAACCGTTCGAGTGTCCCGAATGTGGGAAAACTTTCAGTCGGAATTGTGAGCTGGTGATACATCGGAGGACTCACACAGGGGAGAAACCGTACGAATGTCCTGATTGTGGGAAATGTTTCAGTCAGAATTCCCATCTGGTAGTACACCATAGGACTCACACAGGAGAAAAACCATATGAGTGCCCAGAATGTGGGAAAGGTTTCAGTACTAGATCTAAACTTATAAATCATTTAGGTTTACATACAGGGGAGAAACCTTTCAGATGCCCAGAGTGTAGACGGTGTTTCACACATTATTCCTCCCTTAAGGCACACAAGAAAATCCACATGAGGCAGATAGTGATGAGTGTAGAAAAGCCCTGATTTTCATTTCTGATTTCCCATTGGAAATGCAAATTAACAATTTAATTTTTGGTCTTATTCTCTTTAGTGAATCATATCTCAGTATTGGACATAAGGGAGGAGAAAAAAATGAGCCGTGGTGGCACAGTGGTTAGAATGCAGTATTGCAGACTAGTTCTGCTGACTGCCGGCTGCCTGCAATTTGGCAGTTTGAATCTCACCAGGCTCAAGGTTGACTCAGCCTTCCATCCTTCCCAGGTGGGTAAAATGAGGACCCAAATTGTTGGGGGCAATATGCCGACTGTAAACTGCTTAAGGAGGGATGGAAAGCACTATATAAGTCTTAAGTGCTATTGCTATTTAAACTTCTGTTTTTATATATATTTCCTTTTTTATATCTTTTTGCTGTTTATAATAATCATTCTTATTCCTCAATTATTTTGTTTTTTTTAAAAAATGAAATGTATCCCACGAACCTAGTGCTGGTCTTTCACCGTAATAAAGATTTGACAATGTTATATATATGACAGTTCTTTTCCTAGTAGGTCATATTTCATATGACACCTTTGCAGAACGACATCCAACAACCAGGAGCAGGCCAGGTGTGCAGAGGAACCAAGAGGTTCATTTGTCCTGAGCCTCAAGCTCCAGGTGCTGTTTTAAAACTTTAAAATAATCAAATTATATTTTATTCTCCTTTTCCTTCTCTTTTTTTGGTGCCACTTTTTGGTTGAACCCATTATGAAGTTGCATATTTTTATGCTTAGGAGCAGAAAATGCTTGAAATAGGTCAACAGCCTCTGGATTTTCAAAAAGATCATTTCATTAATCAGACTCTTTTTTTTTTTTTAAGTTTTATTTTTACAATCATATCAAATAATTCATCCAATGTACAGTTATATACAATTAGTCGGGCTTGCCCAGTCACCCCCCCCCCTTTTTAACACTCTTCCCTCTTCTACCTTCTTCTACTTTCCAGACCTTCCTCTCCTTCTCTTATCTACATCCTCTCCTCCCTCCACCCTACACCTTCCTTCTCCCTCTTCTACCCCTCTTCCTTCCTCTTCTCCTCTTCCTACCTCCTACTCTCTCTTTTCTCCTCCTCACCGTTCTAAAATGGTAACTGGGCAGACCCGACCCTGCATTAATTATATTTATACATCTTCAATAATCCCTGTACATTAACCATCACTCCATCTCTACCAAACCCCCAATTCCCTCCCCTTACCCCCACCCCCACCCGACTTCCCAGAACAAAATGCAGGGTATCAAAACTAACAATCATAATCCAAAATAATTCCTAAATTATAATCTCTAGTCACACCACACTTAGTCACACTCTCAATTCCCCTCTCCTTCAAAAATATATCTAATACAAAATATTTCCTAAATTTACTCATATGCTATTCGATATTTTTTTATCTGATACTTATTTTGAATATAATCAATCCACATTTTCCATTCTAAAATATATTTTTCTAGTGTATAGTCTTTCAAGTAAGCAAAGATTTTTGCCATCTCTGCCAGATTTGATACTTTGAGTGTCCATTCTTCAATTGTAGGTAATTCTTCTTTCTTCCAATACTGAGCAATCAAAAGTCTTGCGGCTGTTATTAAGTTCAAAATCAATTTAGTCTCTATAGCTGTACAGTCCATAATAATTCCTAGTAGAAAGAACTGCGGAGTAAACTTAATCTTCTTTTTCAAAATATTCTGCATGATCCACCATACTTTAATCCAAAATGCTTTAACTTTTTTACAAGTCCACCATATATGGTAATAAGTGGCATCTTCACAATCGCATCTCCAACATTTAGCCTGTACATTAGGATACATACATGACAACTTTTTGGGATCTAAATGCCATCTATAAAACATCTTATAAAAATTTTCTCTCATATTTTGCGCTTGTGTAAATTTAACATTCCTCACCCAAATTCTTTCCCAAGCTTCCAACATTATTGGTTGCTGAAAATTTTGTGCCCACTTAATCATACAATCCTTAACTAGTTCGGACTCTGAGTCTATTTCTACTAATACATTATACAACCTCTTAATATGCTGTTGGCCTTGATCTCTCATTTGTTTTAACAAATTATCCTCAGTTTGCTTAACACCTATTTTTTGATCTAATTTCCATCTAGCTTGTAATTGTCCATATTGGAACCATGTATAATGTTTCCCTTCTTCCCCCATCTTTTCTCTGGATTTTAATTGTAATTCCCCCTTTTCATTTCCAACACTTGCAATAAATCTTCTTCCATCACAATCTGTTCTTGTACCTGCTTCACTTCTCTTTCCTTCACTTCAGCCTCCTTTCTTCTAGCTTCATTAATCAGACTCTTAATGGCTACAGTATTCTGCTGTCTTTGGGGAATAAAATAGGACATTGGCGCAGAAGGAATAGAAGAAGCTGGAAGAGTTCGTGGGTGGCTGGCTACTGCAAGAATTCATTGCACAGACAGTGTTTATTGTGATTATCCTTCTGTGAAGGTTTTTGTTTGTTAGATGGTTCATAAATAACAACCTAAAATGCCGGAAGACAAGGAAGAAGGGCAACTGGTATGAATGGGCCAATAAGAAGTCCAAAGTCTTTGGCTGAAATGGGCAGCCATAGAAAACGAATAAATAAATAAAAGAACAATAATTTATGTTTCAGAATTAACTGCAGAGCACAAAGATTCAGAGTAAGACACATTGAACCTGACATGAAAGGAATAATGGCATACTCAGCAAGTAGCCCCTATAACAGGGGTCAGCAACCTCGGCTCTGGAGCCGCATGTGGCTCTTTCACCCCTCTGCTGTTGCTCCCTGTCACTCAAAATATGCGTCACAACCGCCAATGTGCGACACCCACCGGTATGCAATTTATTGTGCACCATGGATAAATCCAAGAAAAGTTTCAGAAGAAACGTTTAATTCAACTACATATGCTAATTTTGTGACCGCGCAAGAAATAGTCAGGCATGGGGTTTTGTGGCTCCCAGTGTTTTCTGTGGGAAACAGGTCCAAATGGCTGTTCGAGTATTTAAGGTTGCAGACGCCTGCCCTATACAATAAAAAAAGTAGATTGATTAGACCCCACAAAACCTACTAACCAGGGGTGAAATGCTCCCGGTTCGGACTGGATCACCCGAAACCTGTAAAGGAGAGATCCAACCTAGAACTAACTAGACATTTCCTGACAGTGAGAACAGTCACTGGAACGGCCTATGGCACGCGTGCCGGAAGTGGCCCACAGAGCCATCTCTCCAGGCAGGCCAGCCATCGCCCGTTGCTCTTCTGGGTTCCAGCGTACACATGCACGTCGGCCAGCTGGTCTTCGCATGTGCATGAGTGCCAGAAACCAGAAGACCCGATGACCAGTGCACATGCGCACGCCGGAAACCAGAAGCTCAGCTGGGGGGGAGTAGACAAGCAGTGTGTGTGTGTTTCAGAGAGGAGGTACCGTATTTTTTGGTCTATAAGACACACTTCCCCCACCCACCCAAAGTGGGTGGAAATGTCTGTGCATCTTATGGAGTGAATGTTGCCGAAGCCTCACCCAACCACCAGCCCCCACCCTTTGGCTTCTGCCTCCCAGCAATTTGCCTCCTTGCAGCAAACAGCAAACAACCTGGTCAACTTCAAAACATCCTGATTTAGCACAAGCAGCCTGGTTGGCAGTTGGATCAGCCTTCCGGAATACTGCCGATCAGCTGTTCCAGGCTGCGGGGATCACCTCCACCCATTGCCGACTTCGCGCACACCATTTTTGGCCTCCATGCATCCTGTTTTTGGCCTGTTTCAGGCAGCTGAATCGCTGCTGCTGCCGCCGCCAATCACACCAATCGCCGTTGCCATTCAGCGGTGATAGGCGGTGCCAGCGATCCCCGCCACCTGGAGTGGGCTGAAAACAGGACGCAAAGAGGCCAAAAATGTGGCGCATGGAGGCTGAAAATGGGGCACACGAAGGTGGCGATAAGCGACAGTGGCAATGGGTGGCGACAGCAATGGTGGGTCTTGATCCCCGCAGCCTGGAACAGCTGATTGATGATAGTCTGGGAGGCTAATCCAACCGCCAATCAGCTGCTTGTGCTAAATCAGGCTGTTTGCTGCAAGGAGCCAAACTGCTGGGAAATGGAGGCAGAGGCAGATTTTTTTTTTCTTGTTTTCCTCCGCAAAAGCTAGGTGTGTTTTATGATCCTCAGCATCTTATAGTGCGAAAAATACCATAGTTAAGAAGGAGACAAGCCCTTAAGGAAAAAATGTTACCTGAATCAGACAAAAGTTGGGCCTGACCACATGGGCAACCCCTCCCCAAATCCCACCAAGAGCTACCCCTCTTGAGAATCCACAAAGCAAGGATTTTGGGGGAATAAAAGGGGTGACTCTTTCAATCATCTTTGGATCTCAGCTTGGTGTCTTCTGTCCCACTGGCCAGTGCCTGCCAGCCAGTGGGGAAATCCAATTTTTTTTACTACAAGTTCTGTGGGTGTGGCTTGGTGGACATGACCGGGGAAGGATCCTGCAAAATCCCCATTACCTCCCCACTCCAGGGGGAAGGATATTGCAAAATCTCCATTCCCATCCCACTCTGGGGCCAGTCAGAAGTGGTATTTGCTCAGTGGTGGGATTCAGCCAGTTCGCACCTATTCGGGAGAACTGGTTGTTAACTTTCTAAGCAGTTCGGAGAACCGGTTGTTGGAAGGAATCTTATTTTGCTTTTTTCCACTTTACAGGGCTAATCCTATAAGGAAGGCAGGAAGGAAACATTCTGGTGGTGTTTCTAGCCTCATCTTTATTGCCCTGCTTACAGAAACTGCCTCTCTGGTTAACCCTTATTACATTGTAACAGCTAAGGTGAAGCGCCCATCGACCTGAGTGATGTTGAGTTGGCCATGGCCACATGGTCACATGACCACCAAGCCACGCCCACCCAGCTGGTCATTAGGGCAAAGAACCGGTTGTTAAATTATTTGAATCCCCCCACTGTATTTGCCGGTTGTCTGAAGTACTCAAAATTTCTGCTACCGGTTCTCCAGAACCTGTCAGAACATTTATTTATTTATTTATTTATTTATTTATTTATTTATTTATTTGTCAAACATAACAATATATATAAGTATAAGCATGAAAAAACCATATGAACTGAATACAACCTGGAATGGTAGGCACGCTGGTGCTCTTATGCACGCTCGTTACAGACCTCTTAGGAATGGGGTGAGGTCAACAGTAGACAGTTTTTGGTTAAAGCTTTGGGGATTTTGGGAAGAGACCACAGAGTCAGGTAGTGCATTCCAGGCATTAACAACTCTGTTACTGAAGTCATATTTTCTACAATCAAGATTGGAGCTTTAAGTTTAAATCTATTGTGTGCTCATATATTGTTGCAATTGAAGCTGAAGTAGTCTTCGACAGGAAGGACATTGTAGCAGATGATTTTATGAGTTATACTCAGGTCATGTCGAAGGCGGCGGAGTTCTAAATTTTCTAAACCCAGGATTTCAAGTCTGGTGGCATAAGGTACTTTGTTGTGATCAGAGGAGTGGAGAACTCTTCTTCTAAAATATTTCTGCTGGATTTGCTGGATTTCACCCCTGCTGACAGCCTTCTTGAAAAGGAAGTGGTTAAGTGTGTGTGTGAGAGAGAGAGAGAAAGAGAGAGAGAGAGAGAGACAGAGAGGAGAAGAACAAACCACCTTGTTACTAATAACATTTTGCTGTTCCTTTAAATCCACTGGGTTTCCATCTCTTCTAAAGAACGGGTTGTATCTCATTGTTTGACTGAAAATGATTTGAGAGTGTGGACTGTTGATCAGGGCTGGGAGTATGTGAGTGAGTTAACTATAAGCCAAGAATCTGGGAGCACCTGTAACTTTTTATAGTGGATGTGACCCTTTCAATTTATTATTTGAGTGATTAGATAGGCCCTTGTGGAAACCTAGAAACACCTGACCAAATGGTGCTTTGTCATTGCCTCCTTCTCAGCAACAGCTTCACCAGAGATTCCTGAGGAGGACGAGGAAATGGATTTGGTACATTGTGAAGTGGTAGAGAAACTTGATATCAAGTTGGAATTGCTTAGTGGAGACTTGTAAGAAGCAGATGACGTCAAAGTATTCAGAGAGGGACGTTAAGATAGAATTTGGGAAGCTTAATTAAGAGGAGGAAAGAAATTGAAAGATGCACTTTGAATATTGACAATAGTATTTGGAATTGGGAAGAATAGAAATACAGGTAGACCTCAACTTACAATAGTTCATTTAGTGACCATTCAAAGTTACATTCAAAGGAGTGTGACGTAAAACATTTTATGAAAATACCTTAACAAAGTGTATGAATATTAGAATTATAGAATTATATAATTATATGTGATGTAAAAGATAAAAAATACTTTTGAATATACGCTAGAAGAATATAAGAAATGAAGGACTGGAGACAATAATATACATTAAAAATGTGATTATTAACAAAGAGAGAAAGTTTATGATTGAGATACTGGAATATTGAATATTGAATAATCGAAAAAGGAAAGATCACATCTGTGATTATTAGAATGATAGGGGAAGGGAGAAAAAAAGAGGGCTAAAATGGAAGTAGAAATATGAGGGGGAAAATAGTAAAAATAGCTATTAAGATGATATTAAGTATGATAGAATTATGAGAAGGTTTAGAGTTGAAACTATATGTTAGTAAATTCAAAAATGAAAATGGATTGCAATTATTAAGAATAATATTGTTATGATTATTTATGTTGGACTGTATGAAACCCGATAATCAAACCTTTCATAGAGTGAGATGTATAAAAATAATTTTTTAAAAAAATTATTCAAAGTTACAACTGCATTGAAAAATGTGACATGACCGTTTTCCACACTTACAGCATTTGCAGCATTCCCACGGTCACGTGATCAAATCCCCATGGTCACATGATCAAAATTCAGATGCTTGGCAACGGATTCATATTTATGACAGTTAGAGTATCCCGGGGTCATGTGATCATCTTTTCTGACTTTCTGATGAGCAAAGTCAGTGGGGAATCCAGATTCATTTTACAACCGTGTTACTAACGTAACAACTGCGCTGATTCACTTAACAAACACAGCAAGAAAGGTTCATAAAATGGGGCAAAATTCACTTCATGAATGTCTCACTTAGCAACATGAATTTTGAGCTCAATTATAGTCATAAGTCGAGGATTACCTGTAGTTAGGTTGATATTGATCAGCATTTTGCATTTGAACTCAGGCTTCCCCTACAATTTGTCTGACCAAGAGATTGGGCAGGTCATATTATACAATTAAAACAAACTGACATAGGAAAGAATGTGGGAATGTCAAGATGGCCACAGCCACGCTGTGGTTAAAACCCCTCCCCATGTATATGCACCACAGCAGGGGTCTCCAACCTGGGTCCTTTTAAGACTTGTGGACTTCAACTCCCAGTTGAAGTCCACAAGTCTTAAAGGGACCCAGGTTGGAGACCCCTGCACCACAGTACATAAAAGGGTGAGATTTGGATCGCACAGGTGTAGCTGCTCTCTTGCTTGGTTTTTTTTTAACCCCCTTCCCTGCAAACAACCTCCTTTCCATGCTGCAACAAGCCTTCACAGACCCTGAAGAAGCTTTGAGCACTCAGCCAACTCCTATTTTGAATGAAAAGAAATTCTAGAGGAAATGTCAGGAGAGGTAAGAGATTTGGTGGGGGAGGCCTTGGCAGCTGTATCAACAACCTTATGGATAATTTATTCCAGGGGTCCCCAACTTTGGCAACTGGAGGACTTCAAGTCCCAGAATATCTGGGAGTTGAAGTCCACCAGGCATAATGTTGCCAAGGTTGGGGACCCCCGATTTATTCTACTTTTGCTTCTTTTTTTTTTTTAAATGACATTTTGTTAGGTTTTTAAAAAGTTTTAATGCTGAAAGCCACCCAGAATGTTTGCTATGAGATGGGTGGTAAATAATTTAAAAAAAAAAATTAGTTGCATGTTCAAACACCAATGTTTAAACCAGTGTTTCTCAGCCTTAGCCATTTTAAGAAGTGAGGATTTCAACTCCCAGAATTCCACAGGTAGCAGGATTGGTAAATGTTATTGTGGTGTGCTTAATTTAGAGGCTGCAATGCCTTAACTTGGTTTACCTACATCTTTCACAGGATGTAAAGAGGAAGGGATGCCGAGGAGTCCAAACAAATGGGCATATTAATTAGAAAGCCTTTTTCTAAATGGAGCAAGTTTATAAGTGAAATGGACTGAATCATCTCTTTTTTCAGGATAACTTAGAAATAAAAGAATTGCCTAGCTCAGGGGTTTCCAACCTTGGCAACTTTAAGCCTGGAGGACTTCAACTCCCAGAATTTCCCAGCCAGCTTTGCTAGCTGGGGAATTCTGAGAGTTGAAGTCCTCCAGGCTTAAAGTTGCCAAGGTTGGAGACCCCTAGCCTAGCTGGTCTTTAAACTGGAAGAATTTCTCAAGTTCAAACAGGCATTTGATACTACCCTTTTCAGTGATTATATCCTCATGCTTTTAGAATAGAATAGAATAGAATTTTTATTGGCCAAGTGTGATTGGACACACAAGGAATTTGTCTTGGTGCATATGCTCTCAGTGTACACAAAAGAAAAGATACGTTCATCAAGGTACAACATTTACAACACAATTGATGATCAATATATCAATGTAAATCATAAGGATTGCCAGCAACAAGTTATAGTCATACAGTCATAAGTGGAAAGAGATTGGTGATGGGAACTATGAAATGATTAATAGTAGTGCAGATTCAGTAAATAGTCTGACAGTGTTGAGGGAATTATTTGTTTAGCAGAGTGATGGCCTTCGGGAAAAAACTGTTCTTTTAATATTATCCTTTAAGGCAGGGATCTCCAACCTTGGCAACTTTAAGACTCGTGGACTTCAACTCCCAGAATTCCTCAGCCAGCAAAGCTAAACAAAGCTGGCTGAGGAATTCTGGGAGTTGAAGTCCACGAGTCTTAAAGTTGCCAAGGTTGGGGACTCCTGCTTTAAGGGATTTCAGATTTTATTCCTCCATGCCTTAATTTCTATGGATTGAATTATCAATTTGTTCAGCAACCAAAGATATAACAGCCCTAGATCATGAGAGGGATTTATGACAGCTCCTCGTAATTGTGGCCATCATAGTTTCCCCATGGTAATGTGATCATGAGTCAGGCATTTGACAACCAGTTCACAGTTCCGATTTTGCAGGGTCCCACAGTCACATAATCACCTTTTGTAACTTTCACTGCTGACTTGGCGGGACCTTGGAGGTCATCTAGTCCAAACCCCCTGCTCACGCAGGAGACCTGTACTAGAGATTCGAACCATCGAACTGCCAACCTTTCTGATCGACAAGCTCAGTGTCTTAGCCACTGAGCCACCTGCTCACAATCCTTGACTTACGACCACAATTTAGCCCCACATTTCTGTTACTAAGCAAGACAGTTCTTAAATGAACTTTGCACAACCTTATGACCTTTCTTGCCACAGTTGTTAAGTAAAATTGTAAAGTTAGTAACACAGTTGTTAAATGAATCTATCTTCCCTACTGACTTTGCTTGTTAGGTCATAAATACATAAGAGCCATGGTGGCGCAGTGCTTAGAATGCAGTACTGCCTGCCGGCTACTTCTGTTGACTGCCGATTGCCTGCAATTTAGCAGTTCGAATCTCACCAGGCTCAAAGTTGGCTCAGCTTTCCATCCTTCCAAGGTTGGTAAAATGAGGACCCAGATTGTTGGGGGCAATGGGCTGACTCTGTAAACCGCTTAAAGAGGGCTGTAAAGTGCTGTGAAGCGGTATAAAAGTCTAAATGCTATTGCTATTGCTACATGCCGATTGCCAAAGGTCCGGTTTTTGATCACGTGTCCATGAGGATGCTGGTGGTAAGTGTGAAAAATGATCATAAGTCACTTTTTTTCATCGCTGTTGAAACTCTGAACGGTCACTAAATGAATGGTTGTAAGGACTACCTCTAGTGAAAAAATTTTTAAGGTCAAAAGTCAAAATGATAAAACATAAGCTACAATTTGCTTCCTTATTCAGAAAATGGTGAGCTTTGAAGAGGTGGCTGTCCATTTCACAAAATCAGAATGGGCTCTGTTAGGCCCAAAAGCAAGAGAAATGTACAGGGACGTCATGTTGAAGACATATGAGAATATGGCATTCGTGGGTAAGTACCACTTTCTCTGTTTCTCCCTCAATTGGTAGAAATTTAATCTAGATTGCAGAAAATATGACTTCTGTAACAGAATCATCAGTGCTTGGAATACTTTACCTGACTCTGTGGTCTCTTCTCATAATCCTAAAAGCTTTAACCAAAAACTTTCTACTATTGACCTCACCCCGTTCCTAAGAGGACCATAAGGGGCGTGCATAAGCGCACAAACGTGCCTACCATTCCTGTCCTATTGTTTTTCTTTTCTTCTTCCTATATATATATATATATACTTATACCTCCTAATATTTACTCATATATGTGTTTATATGCTATATAATCTTTTTGTATGATACCTACATATATTGTTGTGACAAATAAGTTAAGGCAAAAGGGCTTGACCACCGAGATTAATCCAAGGAGGTTCTGGATTGGTAAAAGGAAATACTGCTTAAAGTGATACAGGATATAGAGTACTTCCATCAAATGTGTTGATGGTGGCCAATTTATAATATTTCCTATTGGTGAGAACAATTAATCAGTGGAACGGATTGCGTTCAGAAGTTGTGGGTGCTCCAACAATGGAGGTTTTTAAGAAGAGATTGGATAGCCATTTGTATCGAATGGTATAGAGCAGGGGTCTCCAACCTTGGCAACTTTAAGCCTGGAGGACTTCAACTCCCAGAATTCCCTAGCCAGCAAAGCTTTGCTGGCTGGGGAATTCTGGGAGTTGAAGTCCTCCAGGCTTAAAGTTGCCAAGGTTGGAGACCCCTGGTATAGAGTGTTCTATGTCAGGATTCCAAGTAATAGACCCATAGCAAGCAAAACTCCGAGGCAGGTAGGTTCCTTAAAGAATAGCTTTATTGGATATATCATATATATCATATTGGTGAAAACCAACTTGAAGGTTCCCAGGGTTCTCACCTAATTAAAAGTAAAAGTTTGTCATTTTCTCAAAACAGTCACATGGGCCTCTGTGGCTCAAACTGCTAATGCAGTCTGTTATTAACAGCAGCTGCCTGCAATTACTGCAGGTTCTAGTCCCACCAGGCCCAAGGTTGACTCAGCCTTACATCCTTTATAAGATAGGTAAAATGAGGACCCAGATTGTTGGGGGCAATAAGTTGACTTTGTATATAAATATACAAATAGAATGAAGACTATTGCTAACATAGTGTAAGCCGCCCTGAGTCTTTGGAGAAGGGCGGGATATAAATGCAAAAAAAAACAAAAACATGGTCCATTCACGGCACTGTCTGGTGGTTGCCTGGTGACATCACTCCGACTTCCTCTGCCCAGGTGTGAGAATGTTCTTGGTTCCCAAGAGAAAGTATTTTGTTTTGGCTACAAAATCCCAGCTATATAAAACCCCTCCTCCCTGTCTGACAGCTCCAGTGTGGCAACACTGAATTGTCCAAGATGGCTTCGGTCAAGTCAGTCTCAGGGTTGACATCAGGGGTGAAATCCAGCAGGTTCTGGAGAACTGGTAGCGGAAATTTTGAGCAGTTCGGAGAACTGGCAAATACCTCTGGCTGGTCCCAGAGTGGGGTGGGAATGGAGATTTTGCAATATCCTTCCCTTGGAGTGGGGTGGGAATGGAGATTTTGCAGTATCCTTCCCCTGGAGTGGGATGGGAATGGGGATTTTGCAGTATCCTTCCCCTGGAGTGGGATGGGAATGGGGATTTTGCAGTATCCTTCCCCTGGAGTGGGGTGGCATGGGGATTTTGAAGTATCCTTCCCCTGTGGGGTGGAAATGGAGAATTTGCAATATCCTTCCCCTGGAATGGGGTGGGAATGGAGATTTTGCAGTATTCATCCCCTGGCATGGGGTGGGAATGGAGATTTTGCAGTATCCTTTCCCTAGAGTGGGGAGGGAATGGGGAGTTTGTAGTATCCTTCCCCTGGAGTAGGGTGGGAATGGAGATTTTGCAGTATCCTTCCCCTGGAGTGGGGTGGGAACGGAGATTTTGCAGTATCCTTCCCCTGGAGTGGGGTGGGAATGGAGATTTTGCAGTATCCTTCCCCTGCCATGTCCACCAAGCCACACCCACCAAGCCACACCACACCCACCAAGCACACCCACAGAACGGTAGTAAAAAAAATTTGGATTTCACCACCGGTTGACATCCTGCAAAATCCCCATTTTCTCCCGATCAGTTGGGACTTGGGAGGCAGAGAATAGATAGGGGCGGGGCCAGTCAGAGGTGATATTTACTGGTTTTCCGAACACTCAAAATTTCCGCTACCGGTTCTCCAGAACTGGTCAGAACCTGCTGAAACCCACCTCTGGATGTGTCGTGTCCTCCTCCCCCTCCGACGACCGGGTCTAGGAAGTCCGTATCAAGCGAGGCAATGAAGCCTCTGCAGCTTTGCCAAATTCCTTTCAGATTTCTCAGGGCAGGCAGGAATCCAAGTTGTGACTTCAGCAAACTAGATGAGACTTTGCTTGACTCAAGGAATGCCAAAAGCAGGTCCTTTATATAGGCTGTGGGGTGTGGCTCCATGACTCAGCATTTGTCCAGGCCTACCCCTCCCTTCCTTCTGCTGGTGTCGCCTCTCAGATCTCCGGAAGCTAGGATCCTCCCACTTTGAATTGTTTTCTGCTGTTTGAGAAAGGGAGGGGTCAGAAGGCATAGGCCCGAGTAATTCCAATCCGTGGCTGACTTCCTCTGATGGCTGAGCCAAAGGAACACACGCCGTATGAGTGAGGTTTGTTTGTTCATTCCTGACATCCTGTCCGGGCATGGGGCCAGGGCATGACAGGCCGTTCATCTTCATTATCAGACTCAGAGTCTGATAGCAGACCCAGGACGAGATAGGAGGGGCCCGGCTGAGGAGAGGAGGGAGGACGAGGCACAACAAGATGGCACCTCCCCATACTCCCTTACCCCACACACACAAAAAGATCTGTTTTTCAGAGTTGCATTAATATTACAGATAGTCCTTCTCTGCATTCTTTCTAGAGTCTCAACATCTTTTTTATATCGTGCCGACCAAAACTGGAGGCAGTATTCCCAGCCTGGTCTTAGCAAGGCATTACAGGCAGCCCTCGACTTAACAACGGTTCATTTGGTGATCCTTCAAAGTTACAACAGCACAGAAAAGAGTGACCTATGACCATTTTTCACCCGTATGACCGTTGCAGCATCCCCACGATTATGCGACTTACATTCAGATGCTGGGCAACTGACTCACATTTATGACAGCTGCAGGGTCCCGGAGTCATTGCGATCCCCTTTGGTGACCTTCTGACAAGCAAAGTCAATGGGGAAGCCAGATTCACTTAACAACCGTCACGTAGCAAGTCACTTAACAAATGTGGCGAGAAAAGTTGTAAAATGGGGCAAAACTTGCTTTAACAGATTTCTCACTTAGCAACATAAATTTTTGGGCTCAATTGTGGTCGTAAGTTGAAAATTATTTGTAGCATATTTTTCTGGTGTTTTTCTTTTCTTTTCTTCCTTCCTCTGACCTTCCCCCCTTCTTCAAACAGGACTTTCTTCTTCAAAGCCAGATCTAATCTCCTGTTTACAGCAAGGGAAAATCCTATTGGAACCCGATCAAGAAAGAGAGACCCCTTTTCTATCATGCACAGGTGAGGCAATTTGATCCAATAGTTTGACAGGTTTTGTTTTTTTTTGCACAACTGATACGTTCTTTAACTTCTAATGAAGAGCAATAATCTGATGAACACATAAACACTTTTGCAAAGCCTCTTTGCAATAAAATTATCAAGTTATAATTTATTTTTTCATTTGACTTGCAAGTCCAGCCATGGTTTCCGTAGGAATGTGCAAGAGAATGACTCTACTACATACAGGTAGTCCTCGACTTACAAAAGTGATATAGGACTGTTTTTCACACAACTATTGCAGCAACCTTATGGTTATGTGATCACAATTCAGATGATTGATAACTGACTCATATTTATGACGGTTGCAGTGTCCCAGTCATGGGATCAATTTTATAACCTTCTGACAAGGCAAAGTCAATGGGGAAACCAGATTCATTTAACAACCATATTACTAATTTAACAATTGCAGTGATTCATTTAGCAACTGTGGCAAGAAAGCTCATAAAATGGGGCAAAGCTCACTTAGCAACAGACATTTTGGGCTCAATTGTGGCCGTAGGTTGAGGACTACCTGTATAGATATTTCATTTTATTTATTTATTTTATTTATTTATTTAGATTTTTATACCGCCCTTCTCCCGAAGGACTCAGGGCGGTGTACAGCCAAAGTATAAAAACAACACAATGTACCATTAAAACAAAAACTTAAAACAAACATAATCCATAAATGGCCGAAATTAAAACAATCAAATTTAAAAACCCTTAAAATTTATAAATAATAACCCCGATTAAAATTACGTCTTTACGTATTAAAATAACGTATCTTTTTTGCCATCTCCTGAAAAACCTGGCCTTGTTCAATTCTTCACATTTGAAAAGAAACTTAAAAGGAGGCCTGCATGCTGCAAATCTGTATTAAATGTGGCGAAATGGATACAATTTTAAGATGTTGATAGGAAAATAGCAGGCAATATGTAGTCTGTTGGGGAGAATGAAAATGTCAGCCGTCCCAATTTGGCTGTTGTGGCCCGCCGGCGGCCAGCAGAGCTGGCAACAGAGTCAGACAGTGAGGAGGTTGGGGAGGAACATGGGCCAGTCCTGGTGGCTCAGGAAAGCTCAGACAAGGGCTCTGCATTGGAGGCAGTGAGGCAGAGGAACAGCTTGAGCCTGTTCCCAGTGTGCGCATGTGCAGAGCTGCCAGAAGACAAGAACAACTCAGAAATCAGGGTCGACTTGGGAGTAAAGCCACACCTTGGAGATGATTGCCCCCTCCCATAGAACACAAAAGAAGAGTGAACAGGGAGGGGGCTTTTGCAGGAAACAATTCGTTCCACAAGGGTGGAAAGTTCCATTCGTGACTCTAAGAGACTCTGTGCCAAGTTTTGTCTTGTACTGCATTTGGAAACAAGTCATGTGGCAGCTTGCCAAACGAGATAAGGTGTGTTGATAAATATTCCTTTGAAAAACTGTTTGGACAAGCCTTGCTGACTGTGAATGAAAGTAACTCACAGTTGTGTAAATAAAAGAGGTTTTGCTGAGATCAATTCCTGCTTCCTGCTTTTTAAGGGAGCCTAGGTCAGAACATTGGCCAGTTAGAAAAGAAACACTCTCGAATCCACAGTTAGCAAAAGTATAATTTATTAAAGCCAAGTGGTTTCAGAAGAAGCAAAGCTGGATCTGGAGTTTTTGCACCCAGTATGAGTATGACAGGCTGACAGCAAGCAAAGCATGGCACGGCAGGATGGCAATCCTGACAGAAAATCTATCAAAAGAAACAAAAATACAAGGGCGTGCTTCTGCCCGATGTGTTATCTTGACGTGAGATTTGGATATGACAGGAGAAACATCAAAATCAATGGGAGAGAAATATTACAAAAGACTTTTGTTAAATATGGAGAGGGAGCGTCAGGAAGAAATGGTTACTGAATCAAGGTGGACTGAATTAAAAAAAAGCTAGAACAGGTAGTCCTTGAGTTAGGACCATCCTTCCAGCCGCTCTTCAAAATTACGTTGGCACGGAACGAGGAGGACTTACAATGGTCCACAAAGTTGTGGCCGTCGTGGCATTCCCATTGTCATGTGATTGCCATTTGTGAATTTTCTTGCTGGTTTCCCTCTGTGGCTCAGACTGCTAATTCAGTCTGTTATTAAGAGCAGCTGCCTGCAATTACTGCAGGTTCTAGTCCCACCAGGCCCAAGGTTGACTCAGCCTTCCATCCTTTATAAGGTAGGTAAAATGAGGACCCAGATTGTTGGGGGCAATAAGTTGACTTTGTATATAAATATACAAATAGAATGAAGACTATTGCTAACATAGTGTAAGCCGTCCTGAGTCTTCGGAGCAGGGCGGGATATAAATGCAAATATATATATTAAAAAAAAGCAAAAGTCAATGGGGAAGCCAGCAGGGAAAGTCGCAAATCATTCCTCTTAAGTTGTCCCTGCTGCTTTTTTTCCTCCCTGAATGCCCCACTGTGGAACACGGAGATCCGTGGCTGCCCCTGTCCACAGCACTTGCTTGAGGCACACTCCCTGTGGCACCTGCATACCCCCTGCACTCCTTTTCTGGGGGTCTCCTGCCCCTTTTGGCTTAATGACCCACGTGGTCCTCTATAACCCCATTGCTTAGTGACGGAAATGCCAGTCCCAATTGCCATTGCAATCTAAGGACTGTCCGTAACCAGACTGAAAAAAATATATATTAAGTTATTGGTTATAGAGAGAGAATGAATGGGGATTGAATCGCCAAACAAATACAGAGAAGAAGGGAAGACAAGTTTGGATGGAGGGGGTCCTCAGGAATAAGGAAGTGATGTTTAAGACTCAACAATGTGTGAATTTGTGAGTGGATCAGAGGTGGGTTTCAGCAGGTTCTGACCAGTTCTGGAGAACCGATAGCGGAAATTTTGAGTAGTTCAGAGAACCGGTAAATACCACCTCTGACTGGCCCCGCCCACATCTATTCTCTGCCTCCTGAGTCCCAGCTCATTGGGAAGAAATGGGGATTTTGCAGTAACCTTCCCCTGGAGTGTGGAAGGAATGGAGATTTTACAGTATCCTTCCCTGCCACACCCACCAAGCCATGCCCACCAAGCCGCACCCACAGAACCAGTAGTAAAAAAATTTGAAACCCACCACTGGAGTGCATGTGTGAAAAGCAAGGATGCTTTACAACAGGGGTGTCAAACTCAAGGCCCGGGGGCTGGATCTGGCCTGCGGGGTTCCCGTGGGGCCACCCTGGAAACAACGAAGAATCAGCCTGTGGCGCCTCTGCCAACAAAAATGGAGCGTGCAGTCCTCCCAAATTCCATTTTTGCTGGCAGAGGGTTGCAGGGGGCCGTCGCAGATGAAAACAGAGCTCGTTAGCCCGTTTTTGCTGCACTCGGGCCGCCACAGGCGCCTCGGGCCTGCACTCGGGCCTGCACTCGGGCCGCCACAGGCGCCACCTGACATGAGTGACCTCAAGCTGGCCACTCCCACCCTGGCCACGCCCCCCCCGGTCAAACGCAACCCTGATGCGGCCCTCAATGAAATTGAGTTTGACACTCCTGCTTTACGAAGATGAAAAATGTGGAAAGATATCAAGAAAGTTTTTTATAAATTAGAACAGGGTTTTATAGAGTTTTTTTTTCTCCCCTTAATGATGATTGATTTGTTCCTGAAGTTGCTGCAAAGGAGGTTATGCGGTCGTATCTCAACTTCTGTTTTATTTCAGTAGGACCTGAGCAAGTGAGCGAGAATGAAGAAACGTCCATTCAGTTTTGGCCAGGAGACAGGAGGCAGCAAAGAAAACATAGTAGGAAGCGAAAGGAAGAAAAGTCAATCCCGAGCAAAAAAAGTCAAATCCAAGGGAATAAGAGTCGGAAAGGCAGCTCTGCTTCCAACCTGTCTAACAAGAGATCCGACAGATGTCCAATCTGTGGCAAAACCTTCTCCAGTAACGCTTACCTTGCCATTCACATGCGCTGCCATACAGGAGAGAAGCCTTACAGATGCTCAGAGTGCGGGAAGAGTTTCAGTTGGTCATCAAACCTATTTTCTCATAGGAAAATCCACACTCGAGAGAGACCCTATCCATGCTCAGAGTGTGGGAAATGTTTTAGACGGAACACAGACCTTCAAGCGCACCAACTCACCCACACTGAGGAGAAGCCCTATGCGTGTTCTTACTGTGGGAAGAAGTTCAAGACCAGAGGAAATATGAACAGACATGAAAGAATCCACCGAGACGAGAAGCCCTTCGCGTGCTCAGAATGTGGACTCGGATACAGATACAAAGAGCAGCTCGTCCTTCACAAAAAAAGTCACACAGGAGAGAAATCCTACAAATGCCCAGACTGTGGAATGAGTTTTAGTTGCAGAAGAAATTATCAGAGACACAAGAAAATTCACGGGGAAAAGAAATTACATCGATGTTCAGATTGTGGAAAAGACTTCTGCAATAATTCATACCTGAAGCTACACCGAAGGATCCATACGGGCAAGAGACCTTACCAGTGTTCCTTCTGCAGTAAAAAATTTACCTTCAGTTCCGTTCTTACAATGCATAAGAAAATCCACACGGGAGAAAAACGTTACAAATGTCCAAAATGTGGCAAAGGTTTCAGGAAAAAATTCTACCTTAATAAACATATGGAACAGTGTAAACATTAATGCTTAGATTGTGGGAAAATGTTTGGCCAACTTGCACACCTACAGCTGCATAAAAGGAAACATACCGGCAAAAAACCATTCGAATCAGTGATAGGTTTCAATTTTTTTTACTACCGGCTCTGTGGGTGTGGCTTGATGGGCGTGGCAGGGGAAGGATACTGCAAAATCTTCATTTCCTCCCGATCGGCTGGGACTCGGGAGGCAGAGAATAGATGGGGGCAGGGCCAGTCAGAATTTTTACAACCAGTTTATTTATTTATTTATTTATTTATTTCGATTTTTATACCGCCCTTCTCCCGAAGGACTCAGGGCGGTGTACAGCCAAGTAAAATTCAATATATAAACATTAAGAGAAAGTTAAAAAACATATTATAACGTGGCCCAAATTTTAAAACAAATTTAAATCTTAAAATATAAATAACCCCAGTAAAATTTCAGTCCAGTCCCGCTTGAATAAATAGGTGCGTTTTCAGCTCACGGCGAAAGGTCCGAAGATCAGGCACTTGACGTAAGCCAGGGGGAAGTTCATTCCACAGCGTAGGAGCTCCCACAGAGAAGGCCCTTCCCCTGGGGGCCGCCAACTGACATTGCTTGGCGGACGGCACCCGGAGAAGGCCCTCTCTGTGTGAGCGTACGGGTCGGTGGGAGGCATAAGGTAACAGCAGGCGGTCCCGTAAGTACCTGGGTCCTAAGCCATGGAGCGCTTTAAAGGTGGTAACCAAAATCTTGAAGCGCACCCGAAAGACCACAGGAAGCCAGTGCAAACTGCGCAGGATTGGTGTTACACTATTACCCGCGCAGCTGCATTCTGGACTAACTGCAGCCTCCGGGTGCACTTCAAGGGCAGCCCCATGTAGAGAGTATTGCAATAGTCCAAGCGGGAAGTGACAAGGGCATGAGTGACCGTGCATAAGGCATCCCGGTCAAGGAAAGGGCGCAACTGGCGCACCAAGCGTACTTGGTGGAAGGCCCTCTTGGAGACGGTCGCCAAATGGTCGTCAAATGACAGTAGTTCTCTAAACTACTGAAAATTTCCACTACCGGTTCTCCAGAACTGGTCAGAACCTGCTGAAACCCACCTCTTATTCGAATTGCTTGCATTGTTTAAAAAGTTTTGATTGTAGATCTTCGCTGATGATTCACCAGAGAATTCATACAGGAGAAAGACCGTATGCATGCTTCGTGTGCAATGTTCCCTCTAATTTTTCACGAGTCTGAGCAAGCACACTAACTCCCTGAGCGGTCCCTTGGACCACTGTGAGCAACATCAGACGTGCGCACTGTGGTCATGCCAGCATCGCATCCATTCAAGTCACATGATTTATTAAAAGAATCAAATTACAGCATTTACATTTCTGTTATAACACTTTTAATTAAGTGATTTAGCCCACTTACACAATGAAAATTACAAAAATCTTGTTCATGACCTGTGTAGTATGTTAACGCTATTGGAAGTATAAATATTTAATTTTAACTATGGCATAGCATGAGCTTCCAACCAAACCAAGCCAACTGTAAACTCCCGATTTTGAAAACATACTTAACATTTTTATTATAAAGCTCTGACTTGCATTATGAGCATAAGCCATTGTGTGAAGCTCCTGCCATGCACTGGGTGAGATTGTTCTACTGTGGTCTGGGAGACAGTCAAGTAACTCTTTTTCCACAAAATTCAGTATATGACACACTCATTTGATTTTTACAACTCAAACTAGTGGCAGTGTTCAATGATCAATATCCATAAAAGAAAATTGTAAATAAGTGACACTAGATGAGCACATTCTGATTGAAGACTTAAATTTCACCTTAATTTTCCCGTCTGTCCTTCTCACGTCTCCAATGGTTGTACACATTGTCCAGGTTGATGGCCTCGTCTGCTTGCAGCTTTGACTTTATGCGCATCAGCTGGTCCAAATGATCCACTTCAAGACGATTTCTGGATGCTGTTTTGATCCGATTCATTAAACTAAATCCTCTTTCACAATCCGCACTGGATGCTTGAAATGTAGCACAAATATCCACTCAAGGCCCGGGGGCTGGATCTGGCCTGCGGGGTTCCCGTGGGGCCACCCTGGAAACAACGAAGAATCAGCCTGTGGCGCCTCTGCCAACCAAAAAGGAGCGGGCAGGCCTCCCCAAATCCATTTTTGCTGGCAGAGGGTTGCAGAGGGCCGTCGCAGATGAAAACAGAGCTCGTTAGCCCGTTTTTGCTGCACTTGGGCCGCCACAGGCGCCTCGGGCCTGCACTCGGGCCTGCACTTGGGCCTGCACTCGGGCCGCCACAGGCGCCTCCTGACATGAGTGACCTCAAGCTGGCCACTCCCACCCTGGCCACGCCCCCCCCCGGTCAAACGCAACCCTGATGCGGCCCTCAATGAAATTGAGTTTGACACTCCTGCTTTACGAAGATGAAAAATGTGGAAAGATATCAAGAAAGTTTTTTATAAATTAGAACAGGGTTTTATAGAGGTTTTTTTTCTCCCCTTAATGATGATTGATTTGTTCCTGAAGTTGCTGCAAAGGAGGTTATGCGGTCGTATCTCAACTTCTGTTTTATTTCATTAGGACCTGAGCAAGTGAGCGAGAATGAAGAGACGTCCATTCAGTTTTGGCCAGGAGACAGGAGGCAGCAAAGAAAACATAGGAAGCGAAAGGAAGAAAAGTCAATCCCGAGCAAAAAAAGTCAAATCCAAGGGAATAAGAGTCGGAAAGGCAGCTCTGCTTCCAACCTGTCTAACAAGAGATCCGACAAATGTCCAATCTGTGGCAAAACCTTCTCCAGTAACGCTTACCTTGCCATTCACATGCGCTGCCATACAGGAGAGAAGCCTTACAGATGCTCAGAGTGCGGGAAGAGTTTCAGTTGGTCATCAAACCTATTTTCTCATAGGAAAATCCACACTCGAGAGAGACCCTATCCATGCTCAGAATGTGGGAAATGTTTTAGACGGAACACAGACCTTCAAGCGCACCAACTCACCCACACTGAGGAGAAGCCCTATGCGTGTTCTTACTGTGGGAAGAAGTTCAAGACCAGAGGAAATATGAACAGACATGAAAGAATCCACCGAGACGAGAAGCCCTTCGCGTGCTCAGAATGTGGACTCGGATACAGGTACAAAGAGCAGCTCGTCCTTCACAAAAAGAGTCACACAGGAGAGAAACCCTACAAATGCCCAGACTGTGGAATGAGTTTTAGTTGCAGAAGAAATTATCAGAGACACAAGAAAATTCAAGGGGAAAAGAAATTACATCGATGTTCAGATTGTGGAAAAGACTTCTGCAATAATTCATACCTGAAGCTACACCGAAGGATCCATACGGGCGAGAGACCTTACCAGTGTTCCTTCTGCAGTAAAAAATTTACCTTCAGTTCCGTTCTTACAATGCATAAGAAAATCCACACGGGAGAAAAACGTTACAAATGTCCAAAATGTGGCAAAGGTTTCAGGAAAAAATTCTACCTTAATAAACATATGGAACAGTGTAAACATTAATGCTTAGATTGTGGGAAAATGTTTGGCCAACTTGCACACCTACAGCTGCATAAAAGGAAACATACCGGCAAAAAACCATTCGAATCAGTGATAGGTTTCAAATTTTTTTACTACCGGCTCTGTGGGTGTGGCTTGGTGGGCGTGGCAGGGGAAGGATACTGCAAAATCTTCATTTCCTCCCGATCGGCTGGGACTCGGGAGGCAGAGAATAGATGGGGGCAGGGCCAGTCAGAATTTTTACAACCAGTTCTCTAAACTACTGAAAATTTCCACTACCGGTTCTCCAGAACTGGTCAGAACCTGCTGAAACCCACCTCTTATTCGAATTGCTTGCATTGTTTAAAAAGTTTTGATTGTAGATCTTCGCTGATGATTCACCAGAGAATTCATACAGGAGAAAGACCGTATGCATGCTTCGTGTGCAATGTTCCCTCTAATTTTTCACGAGTCTGAGCAAGCACACTAACTCCCTGAGCGGTCCCTTGGACCACTGTGAGCAACATCAGACGTGCGCACTGTGGTCATGCCAGCATCGCATCCATTCAAGTCACATGATTTATTAAAAGAATCAAATTACAGCATTTACATTTCTGTTATAACACTTTTAATTAAGTGATTTAGCCCACTTACACAATGAAAATTACAAAAATCTTGTTCATGACCTGTGTAGTATGTTAACGCTATTGGAAGTATAAATATTTAATTTTAACTATGGCATAGCATGAGCTTCCAACCAAACCAAGCCAACTGTAAACTCCCGATTTTGAAAACATACTTAACATTTTTATTATAAAGCTCTGACTTGCATTATGAGCATAAGCCATTGTGTGAAGCTCCTGCCATGCACTGGGTGAGATTGTTCTACTGTGGTCTGGGAGACAGTCAAGTAACTCTTTTTCCACAAAATTCAGTATATGACACACTCATTTGATTTTTACAACTCAAACTAGTGGCAGTGTTCAATGATCAATATCCATAAAAGAAAATTGTAAATAAGTGACACTAGATGAGCACATTCTGATTGAAGACTTAAATTTCACCTTAATTTTCCCGTCTGTCCTTCTCACGTCTCCAATGGTTGTACACATTGTCCAGGTTGATGTCCTCGTCTGCTTGCAGCTTTGACTTTATGCGCATCAGCTGGTCCAAATGATCCACTTCAAGACGATTTCTGGATGCTGTTTTGATCCGATTCATTAAACTAAATCCTCTTTCACAATCCGCACTGGATGCTTGAAATGTAGCACAAATATCCACAAGCTGTGAGACATGTTTCAGCTCCTCACATTTTAGTGTTGCAACCACCATATCTGAAAATGTGCTGATTGACCCTTGTTTCAGTTTTTGCCTCAAAAAATGGGAGAAAAATGCTGAAAAATGGTTTCAGCAGGTTCTGACCAGTTCTGGAGAACCGGTAGCGGAAATTTTGAATAGTTTGGAGAACCAGTAGTGAAAATTCTGACTGGCCCCGCCCCCATCTATTCTCTGCCTCCCAAGTCCCAGCAGATCAGGAGGAAATTGGGATTTTGCAGTAACCTTCCCCTGCCACGCCCACCAAGCCACACCCACAGAACCGGTAGTAAAAAAATTTGAAACCCACCACTGAAATGTGTGGATTGTGGACTTCATTTAAAAAAACACAGCTAGCTATAAACACTGCAAAACTCGCACAAGCAAGGCTATCTAAGAGAAATGGCAATACTATACAGTAGCTTTCCCAGTTCTTTGGAATTAAGTGGGGCTAACTAAACAAAAGGAAATTATTTGCATATGGGCCTGGTTGTTGCATTTATGTAATTGATTTCACCTGGTAAACCCACTTTTATCATCTTCCTTTTCTGCCAAAGTGATGCTCTGCTGTTTCTAGAAGAGAATAAGTCTTCCCCCACTCCCCCTCATCCCCATACTGCTTTTCAGGAGAATGGAAATAAGCAATACATAATAAAAGTATTTTTTGTTTTAAAATACATGCAATACAGTGGTGAAATTCACATTTTTTTACTACCGGCTCTGTGGGTGTGGCTTGGTGGGCGTGGCTTGGTGGGCGTGGCAGGGGAAGGGTACTGCAAAATCTCCATTCCCACCCCACTCAGGGACCAGCCAGAGCTGGTATTTGCCGGTTCTCTGAACTACTCAAAATTTCCGCTACTGGTTCTCCGGAACCCGTCAGAACCTGCTGGATTACACCCGATGCAATAAAACCATCGCTGCTTATATAGCTTTGAAGTGTGTGAATAGAAGTAATCAGCTCTTCTTCCTTTGCAGAAGAAAAGTGCTAAAACCAAGTGTTATCTTGCAAGAGATTAAAAAAACATAAAAACCACTGTGCATTTCAGCCATTTAATGCTGATGGCAGGGTTCCAAGTAATAGATTCATATCAAGCAACACCCCAAGGCTAGTAGCTTCCTCAAAGAACAGCTTTATTGGAAATATCATATTGGCACATATCTAGTGAAAACTGACTCTGAAAGGTCCCACAGTTTTTCACCTAATTAAAAGTTTTTCTCTCAACCCCAAACAATCAGTCATATGGTCCAAGTCATTGATGGCCTAAATCAGGGGTCTCCAACCGTGGCAACTTTAAGCCTGGCGGACTTCAACTCCCAGAATTCCCCAGCCAGCTTTGCTTTGATTCTGGGAGTTGAAGTTCGCCAGGCTTAAAGTTGCCACGGTTGGAGACCCCTGGCCTAGATACTGTATGATATATAGAAGGAATATAAAGCAAACTTATAGACTGCATAAACCAGTGATGGCTAACCTTTTCCGGACCGAGTGCCCAAAGCGTGCGCACACGCGCGTGAATATGTGAGTGTGCGCCCAAACCCTCAAAATGCAATGCATGCATGGCCCCGTGCATGCGCCCCGCTCCCCCTGCATGAACACATATCCCCCACACGCCCCGCTCCCATGCATGTGCACGATGCCCCTTGCATGCATCCTGCCCCCCGCGCATGAGCACCCCCTGCATGCATTACACCCCCTGCACATGCATGGCAGAGACCCGAAGACCAGCTGTCTGGCAGGAGGCGCGTTTGCACGCGTGGCGGAACTGAACTGGGGGACAGCTTGCGTCCCCACAGAGATGACGCTGCGTGCCACCTCTGGCACGCATGCCATAGGTTCGCCATCACGGGCATAGACAGATAAACATATACCAATTGAGTTTTAATGTATCTTTTCTTTTTATGTATACTGAGAGCATGTGCACTAAGACAAATTCCTTGTGTGTCCCATCACACTTGGCCAATAAAGAATTCTATTCTATTCTATTCTATTCTATTCTATTCTATTCTATTCTAGAACAGAACAGAACAGAACAGAACAGAATAGAATAGAATTTTTATTGGCCAAGTGTGATTGGACACACAAGGAATTTGTCTTGGTGCATGTACACTGAGAGCATATGCACCAAGACAAATTCCTTGTGTGTCCAATCACATTTGGCCAATAAAAATTCTATTCTATTCTGTTCTGTTCTGTTCTGTTCTGTTCTGTTCTGTTCTATTCTATTCTATTCTATTCTATTCTATTCTATTCTATTCTACTAAAACTCTCCTTGCAACCTTCAATTAGCCAAAACACTGTTATTATGGAACTACATACAATCTTTGAAAAAAAGGTACCTCAGATGGGCTAACTTACATAATGCATCCACACCTGGGGACCTCATTTGATCACTTCAGCATCACTAACCCAATGGGACTGGTCCAATGGTGAAATCCAAATATTTTTATTACCAGTTCTGTAGGTGTGGCTTGGTGGGCATGGCATGGGAAGAATACTGCAAAATCCCCATTCCGTCCCCACTCCTGGGGGAAGGATATTGCAAAATCTCCATTCCCACCCCACTCTGGGACCCGCCAGAGGTGGTATTTGCTGCTTGTCCGAACTGTTCAAAATTTCCGCTACCGGTTTTCCAGAACCTGTCAGAAACCGCTGGATTTCACCCCTGGACTGGCCCATCCCAGCCGTGCTGGTAGAAGGGGCATGCTACGGATCACTTTGGTCAAATAATTTCAGCTGGTGGGATTCAGGAGCCCAGATGAGATCCGCTGCCACCTTTCTGACATTTCATAAAAGGGTGGAAGATAATGCATAAATAAATTATAATATATTATTGTTGGGGTTTTTTTTATTTTTTTTTTTGTTTTGTTTTTTGCATTTATATCCCGCCCTTCTCCGAAGACTCAGGGCAGCTTACACTATGTCAAGCAATAGTCTTCATCCATTTGTATATTTATATACAAAGTCAACTTATTGCCCCCCAACAATCTGGGTCCTCATTTTACCTACCTTATAAAGGATGGAAGGCTGAGTCAACCTTGGGCCTGGTGGGACTTGAATTTGCAGTAATTGCAAGCAGCTGTGTTAATAATAGGCTACATTAGCCTGTTGCGCCACCAGAGGCCCCTTTATTATTGTTATTATTGTTATTGTTATTATTAGGAGTATTTATTATTTATTATTATTTATATTTATATATTATTATATATATTATTTATATATTATAATAAATATTATTATTTATTTATTTATTATTCATGGTTTTATTGGCTTGTCATGTTTGTAAACTGCCCGGGGTCACTTCAAAGTGAGATGGGTGGCAAGCAAATAAGCAAGTAAATAACTCTGCTGGCTTCCCACAAGAAAAAAAATCAATAGAGAAGCTAGCAGGAAATTGGAAGTCGCTCCCACTTCCATTGCTTTTTTGCCTGTGGTTCATTCTGTTTATTTATGTAAGTGACTGCTTCTAAATGGGTGAGGGGGCAAGGGGATGCCCAGAGGTGTGGCAAGGGTGAGGCGTGAGTCAGCTTAGCAACAGAAATTTTGGACTTGATTGTGGTCATAAATCGAGGACTACTTGTATATCATTATCTAATGCAATTATACAAGTACATATACGTATATTTCTAATACAGAGTGGTATGGTGGCTTAGAGGTAGAGCTCTTGCTTCACAATCAAGGGCTGTGAGTTCAATTCTGGGTAGAGGTAAATATTTCTCTCTCTGGGCACAATGAAAATTTATCTGCTGAACAAAATTCTGCATTGGTGATAGGAAGGGCATCCGGCCAATAAACACTCTACTAGCTCCATTCAATTGCCCAGATTCCACCCCACAAGGGATTATGGGATTGTTAAAAGATGATGACGATATATTTCTAATACGTTTATATGAAGTTATAATGGCTCTTTTTCACACATTATTGTTGCAACATCTCCACGGGTCATGTGATCAAAATTCGGATGCTTGGCAACTGATTCATATTTATGACTTAACGGTTGTTAAGTGAATCTGGCTTCCCCATTGACTTTGCTTGTCAGAAGGTCACAAAAGGTGATGATCACAGGACCCTGGGATACTGCAACCGTCATAAATATGAGTCAGTTGCCAAGTGGCTGAATTTTGATCACGTGACCATGGGGATGCTGCAACGGTCACTAAATGAACTGTTGTAAGCTGAGGACTACCGGTTTTTGGTACAGTATTCTTTGGCTGCCCTTAGATATGCAGGGTTGAATATCCCACGGTGGCGCAGTGCTTAGAATGCAGTACTGTAGGCCACTTCTGCTGATTACCGGCTGCCAGCAGTTTGGCAGATCGAATCTCACCAGGCTCAAGTTTGACTCATCCTTCCATCCTTCCAAGGTGGGTAAAATGAGGACCCAGATTGTTGGGGGCAAAAGGCTGACTCTGTAAACCGCTTAGAGAGGGCTATAAAAGCACTGTGAAGCAGTATATAAGGCTAAGTGCTATTGGTATTGCTACGTGCCGAAGGTCTGATTTTTGAACACGTGTCCATGAGGATGCTGGTGGTACGTGTGAAAAATGGTCATAAGTCAAATTTTTTCTTCGCTATTGAAACTCTGACTCTAAACCACTTAGAGAGGGCTGTAAAGCACTATGAAGTGGTATATAAGGCTAAGTGCTATTATTGCAGAAAAAACAATTGCTACCAACTTGCCTTCCATTTTTTAAAATTTGAATTTATATCCCGCCCTTCTCCGAAGACTCAGGGCGGCTTACACTGTGTTAAGCAATAGTCTTCATCCATTTGTATATTATATACAAAGTCAACTTTTATTGCCCCCAACAATCTGGGTCCTCATTTTACCTACTTTATAAAGGATGGAAGGCTGAGTCAACCTTGGGCCTGGTGGGACTTGAACTTGCAGTAATTGCAGGCAGCTGTGTTAATAACAGACAGACTTAGTCTGTTGAGCCACCAGAGGCCCCATTGAGGAACTGTATACTGTACGAGTCAAAAAATATTTACAGACCCCTTGCATCCTGGACATAAACTGTTTCAACTCCTACCCTCAAAACAACGCTATAGAGCACTGCAGAACAGAACAACTAAACTCAAGAACAGTTTCTTCCCAAACTGCTAAACAAATAATTCCCTCAACACTGTCAAACTATTTACTAAATCTGCACTACTATTAATCTTCTCATCGCTCCCATCACCCATCTCCTTCCAGTTATGATTGTATGACTGTAACTTTGTTGCTTGTATCCTTACGATTTATATTGAGATTGATTGTTTCCTGATTGCTTATTTGTACCCTATATGACTATCATTAAGTGTTGTACAGTGGTGGGATTTAGCCAGTTCGCGCCACTTAGGGAGAACCGGTTGTTAACTTTCTCAGCAGTTTGGCAAACTGGTTGCTGGAAGAAATCATTAGGGCAGAGAACCGGTTGTTAAATTACTTGAATCCCACCACTGGTGTTGTACCTTATGATTCTTGATGAACGTATCTTTTCTTTTATGTATGCTGAGAGCATATGCACCAAAGAAAAATTCCTTGTGTGTCCAATCACACTTGGCCAATAAAAAATTCTATTCTATTCTATTCTATTCTATTCTATTCTATTCTATTCTATTCTATTGCTATCTCAGGCTCCCTACCCTTCATCCATCCATCCCCTCCAACAGCTGATTAGTAGGGTCTGCCCTTGCCAGTCTCCTGGCAGGGCTTCGGTCACATGATAGGAAGCGGAAAGCAAGGGAAAAGCCGCCTTTAAAACACAGAAAGGAGAAGGAGAGAGTCTTCCCAGGTCTGTTTCAATCGGCGGGTGCGTTGGGTGCCTTAATCCGGGTTAGCGGCCCCTTAAAAGTGCTTTCTCCCACCAAATGCCTCTACGTGCTCCCAGCTTTTTAAAATTCACCTTCCTTTTTCCCGGGGTAGTCCTTTTTTAGGGATTGCCCTGATGCAGTTGGTGTGGGTAGATGGGTAGAACTTAACCCATTTATAAAAGTTTGCTTGTTTTCTTCCCAAAAGTGGTTGGGCTGTTGAAAAAGAGAGGGGGGGAAACACATCCGACTGGGGAAAAAGAAGAAACGCCCGACCAGTGGGATTGCTCAAGAGGTAAAACAAATGGGGAGGAAGAAGAAAGAATGCAGCATCCAGAATTTAGAATAGAATAGAGTTGGAAGGGACCTTGGAGGTCTTCTAGTCCAACCCCCTGCTTAGGCAGGAAACCCTACACCACTTCAGACAAATGGTTATCCAACATCTTCTTAAAAACTTCCAGTGTTGGAACATTCACCACTTCTGCTGTAAAGTTGTTCCACTGATTAATTGTTTTCCTGCTGGATTAGAGGCAGGCTCTTCACTAAGCTATCCATAACCCCATTGCTGCTCCGTTTCCCCCACTCCTACCCTGTTGAAATTAACTTTTAAATCCTGCCTCCTTGCTTTTTATAGTGTTATTTTGAAACCACATCTGCCCAAAATGAATTGTATTAGTACTGGACAGCTACTGACTGGAGTTGCGTATCAACAGATCATGACTATGACTGTCGTTAAGTGTTGTACCTTATGATTCTTGATGAATTTATCTTTTCTTTTATGTATGCTGAGAGCATATGCACCAAGACTTCTGTGTCTAATCACACTTGGCCAAATAAAGCCTATTCTATTCTATTCTATTCTATTCTATTCTATTCTATTCTATTCTATTCTATTCTATTCTATTCTACTCTACTCTACTCTACTCTACTCTACTCTACTCTACTCTACTCTACTCGTCTGGGTGGAAATCCTCTTGATCTGAGCACGAGTAGCTTTTGAGTAAATACGGCTGTGTTCGGATAACGTGGGGCTCACTTGTGTAATAGGACAGGGGACGATTCAGCACAGACCGAGCCATCATATTTAAAAGCGTTTCAGTTTGCTTTTAATTTCACTGAAGTCAGAAATACATTTTAAATTTTCACCATTTTTATCCTGGCTGCTTATTGTTTAAAGTTTGGTTCCAACAGGCCAGTCAGAGGCCAGAAATGATGCAGAACCTTATTAGATATGGGTATGTCTACTCTGATGAAAAGAAGGACTAGGGGTGACATGATAGTAGTGTTCCAATATCTCGGGTTGCCACAAAGAAAAGGGAGTCGGGCTGTTCTCCAAAGCACCTGAGGGTAGAACAAGAAGCAATGGGTGAAAACTAATCAAGGAGAGAAGCAACTTAGAACTAAGGAGAAATTTCCTGACAGTTAGAACAATTAATGAGTGGAACAACTTGCCTCCAGAAGTTGTGAATGCTCCAACACTGGACGTTTTAAAGAAGAGATTGGATAACCATTTGCCTGAAGTAGTGTAGGGTTTCCTGCCTGGGCAGGGGGATGGACTAGAAGACCTCTAAAGTGCCTTCCAAGTCTGTTATTCTATTCTATTCTATTCTATTCTATTCTATTCTATTCTATTCTATTCTATTCTATTCTATTCTATTCTATTCTATTCTATTCTATTCTATATAGATATGAAATCAACTCTGAGGGTTCATGACTTTTCAGAGAGATCAGAGGAAAAACAAGCCTGCTTTTTTAAAAAGGAGAGGGAGGAATTAGAGATGAACAGGTTTCTAAAATGTGTGTATTTAGGTCATCCTGGCTTGGGGTGCTGGGAGAGGTTGGCTTAGGTCTGAAAATATTGGAGCCCAAAAAGACCTTCCAGATCAGTGTTTCTCAACCTTGGCAATTTTAAATATTGCCATCTAGAAGGGCTTAGGCAGCATACCTTCTCAGTAGTGGCCTCTATGCTTTGGAACAAAAGCCAGCAATTTTCTCAACCGTGGCAATTTGAAGCTGTGTGGACTTCAACTCCCAGAATTCCCCAGACAGCCAACAGTTATAAGGGATCACTTATAACTTCCAAATTTGAAAACCCATTTAAAAATTGGCAAGTACCGAGGATTGAACTCTGCTTGATAATGTGTGATCTAAAAAGCCAGCTTGTACAATTTTAGCCTTGGAGAATAGAAGTAGGCAAGAAAAATACTCAGCTGCTCAAATCAGGGTGGTCTATTTCCCCCAAATTACCATTTTAAAACTGTTATTATTTTGACTCTTCTTTCGTCCCCCATGACAGGAGCAAGTGGTTTTCTGGTGCTAAACTCAAATGTTGGATTTGGAGTGGCTATGGAAGAAGATTCTGGCAGCATCATTGTTCTAGGTGAGGGCTCTTCCTCCTCAAGAATTGTGAATCTTCCCCGACTTCCAGGAGGACTTGCCTTGAAAATACTTCACAGGCGTTTCTCCAGCCTCACTTGGAGGTTAACGTAGATCGTGCAAAAATGAACCCAGGCAGCCACTTCTGGGGAGCAGTTTACCTGCAGGTGTCTTGATGTTTTAAGAAAGAGATGGAGCAGCAGCACACAATCCATGACCAATGTGCCATTGCTGTCGTGCTTCCCTTCAGCTCCATGTGCTGCTTGGAGACACAAGGCAGCCTTTGGGGGCACCATTGACCCCGTGTTTCCAGAAAGATCTATCTCTCCCTCAGGGTTTCCATTTCATGCTGTTTTTTCCTAGTGATTGCTTTGCTAGCTAAATTTGGGAGGTGGGGGGGAAAGAGGAAATGAGGCTTGCTGTGGGTGGTTTCAGATAATGAAAATAGATGATCGTGGTAAATCAGGGTAAATAGATCTCAACGTACGGCCGATTGCTTAGTGACTGTTTGAAGTTATGATGGTTCTACCTTGGGACTACTTACAGCCTATATTTGAAATTATGATGGTTTGTCTCCCATGGTCAAGTGACTGAATTTTTAGGTACTTGACAACATGGCCACATTTACGGTCTGTTTTCAACGCTCCACGGTCACATGACTGTGTGTTGTGACTTTTACCTCAACTGACACTTCTGATTTTCAGCAGAACTGTGCTCCCAGTGGAGCATTGGCTTGCTTAACGATTGCAGATTCATTTAATGATCACGATGATTTGTTTTCAACAGCCGCTACATAATTCATAAAACCAGATCGGTCACATGACCTATCCGTTTTTACAACTATCATGGCTTACATTTGCAATGGACGTATGCTGCTTTAGGGTTGCAAGTTGAGGACTACCTGTGTCCTTAGTTTTTGTTTTGTTTTGAGGTATGGGGTTGGGTTTTAAGCTATTTTCTGGGATGTAGAATTGTATAGGTCAGTGATGGCTAACCTTTTTGCTATCGCGTGTCAGGAGGCGGGGCAGGGGGGTCATGTGCACATGTGTGTGCCCACACTCATAATTCTATGTGTCCTGCCCCCACGAATGCACACCTTCCCCGCTCCCAGCACGTGATGGCCCGGTAGGCCCATTTTTCTCTCTCACCTGGCTCCAGAGCCCCTCTATGAGTCTGGGGAGGGTGAAAACGGGTGCTGATTTTCAGGCCTTCTGGGCCCACCAGAAGTAGGGAAACAGGCTGTTTCCTGCCTCTGGAGGGCCTTGGGGGTGATGGGGAAGGCCCATTTTTCTCTCTCACCTGGCTCCAGAACCCCTCTATGAGTCTGGGGAGGGTGAAAATGGGTGCTGATTTTCAGGCCTTCTGGGCCCACCAGAAGTAGGGAAACAGGCTGTTTCCTGCCTCTGGAGGGCCTTGGGGGTGATGGGGAAGGCCCATTTTTCTCTCTCACCTGGCTCCAGAACCCCTCTATGAGTCTGGGGAGGGTGAAAACGGCCTTCCCCACCCCACACCCTGGAGGCCCTCCAGAGGCCAGAAATGGCCCATTTGTTAACTTCCGGTTGGACAGGAAGTAACGTTTTTTGCTGTCCCCAGCCTCCAGAGACTCCTAGAGAGGCTCCAGTGCATTTCTACCATCCCTGTAACCACTCTGGCCTTTATTTTCCACGTCCCTTCAGGCCCTGCTACGTCTCCGGCTTACCACACTCCTTCCTGTTGTTGCTGTCACTTGACCTGGCTACATACACAAATACATATGTACATACATACATATTGATAACATTTCATTCCTGGATTAACCCACTACCTGAATTCTCCCACTATTTCATTTTTATTTATCATTTAGGACAGGGGTCTCCAACCTTGGTCCCTTTAAGACTTGTGGACTTCAACTCCCAGAGTTCCTCAGCCAGCAAAGCTCTGGGAGTTGAAGTCCACAAATCTTAAAGTTGCCAAGGTTGGAGACCCCTGGACTAGAAGACCTCCAAGTCCCTTCCAACTCTGTTATTATTATTATTATAGTCGTAAGTATGAAAAACAGTCCACAAATCACTTTTTAAAGTGCCGTTGTAACTTTGGATGGTCACTAAACGAATGCTTGTAAGTGGAGGACTACCCATATTAACCCCAGGCCTACATAAAGACTGATACCCTCAATTCTCTCTTCCAGAAGGTGATGAGGATGAAAGAATGTACACAAGAGAGGATCCCCATTACTGTCCGATGTACGGCAAAGGTTTTGGTGATCCATTGGGCCTCCTGGATCACGAGAGGCCCAAGGCCACCGAGAAACGGTACAAGTGTGCTGACTGCGGGAAAGGCTTCAAGAAACGGTCGGCCCTCCTCACCCACGACCGGACCCACACGGGAGAAAAACCCTACAAATGCTTGGAATGCGGGAACAGCTTCAGTAACAAATCCAGCCTGACCAGACACAAGAGGAAACACACTGGAGAAAAGCCGTTCGGTTGCTTAAACTGTGGGAAGCGTTTCAGCCAGAGCTCGAGTTTAATCAGGCATATGAGGAATCACACCGGCCTGAGGCCTTATATATGCTCAGATTGCGGCAAAAGCTTTAAGCAGAGCTCCAGTCTCCTGGTCCATGGGAGAACCCATACTGGAGAGACTCCGTATAGTTGTTCCATCTGCGGGAAACGCTTTTCCCAGAGCTCAAACCTTGTGAAACACGAAAGGATCCACACTGGGGAAAAACCATACCGATGCTCGGACTGCGGGAACACCTTCAGTAACAAGTCCAGCCTTACTAGGCATAGGAGAAACCACACGGGGCAGAAACCCTACAAATGTTCCCAGTGTGGGAAAAAATTCAAGCAAAGTTCAGGCCTTCTGAAGCACGAGAGAATCCATACGCGGCCCGGCTTCTCGAATTATTCTCATCCTAGCTTGGATCCGGATTCCAAGCTACCTGTACCAGAGGTGGGTTGCAGCAGGTTCTGACCAGTTCTGGACAACCGGTAGTGGAAATTTTGAGTAGATCGGAGAACTGGTAGTAAAAATTCTGACTGACCCTGCTCCCATCTATTCTCTGCCTCCCGAGTCCCAGCTGATCGGGAGGAAATGGGGATTTTGCAGTAATCTTCCCCTGGATTGGGGAGGGAATGGAGATTTTACAGTATCCTTCCCTTGCCACGCCCACCAAGCCATTTCACACCCACAGAACCGGTAGTAAAAAATTTTGAAACCCACCACTGGCCTGTACGTGAGAGAGACCACGTTGGAGAGACTGTATAAATTGCTTGCATACTATGAGCTAAGTTTTATTTGGCGTCAGTAACAAGAGGATGGGGTTCAAACAGAATAGAGCTGTATTTGAATAGTAGCGGGGAAAGTATTGGTGGATAGATAAAACAAACCCTGCCGAGTTTGTGACTGTGGCCTCAGCCAAACCCTCTTTTCCTGCAGCTTTGCAAACAGAACCCAAAGTGGAAGAAGTTTGAGATGTGGTGATGGAGTTTTCAGAGTTTGACCGTTTTTATGCATGAAATGACATCATGGGTTTAATAATTTCATGGATCTTTCATGGGGAAAGAGACATCTTGAAGAGACACTTTAGTTGATTATTAATCAAAATGCCACATTGTATAAAGAAGGAAAAGATTAAAGTCTGTCTCGAAACCTGCCCTACCTTTAAGTGACAAGGCAAACTCAGGTTGGATGTTGTCGGCCTTCCTAGGTAGATCAGACCAAGAAACAGACACTATGTAGGCCTAACGCTACCTAGTAGTGTAATAGTATCTGTAATAACATGTACTATGTTATGTATGAATGTACTTCCCCATCTCTTCTTTGTCTTCTAGAGAATTTTTGGGGGTTGCCTATCTGAGACATTTTTGTAAACTTCTTTCTTTGGGCTTAAGCCACGTTTATCTATTTACAGGTAGTCCTCGACTTACGACCATAATTGAGCCCAACATTTCTGTTGTTAAGTGAGACATTTGTTAAGTTAATTTTGCCCCCTTTTTTACGACCTTTCTTTCAGTGAATCACTGCAGTTGTTAAGTTAGTAATACCGTTGTTAAGTGAATCTGGCTCCCCCATTGACTTTGCTTGTCGGAAGGTCGCAAACATGACCCCAGGACAGCATGACCGTCATAAATATGAACCAATTGCTAAGTGTCTGGATGTTGATCACGTGACCATGAGGATACCGCAACGGTTGTTAAGTATGACAAATGGTCATAAGTTACTTTTTCCTTGCCATTCTGACTGAACTGTCACTAAACGAACTGTTGTAAATCGAAGACTACCTGTATTGCCTTGGTAACAGATCTTTCCTTTCTCCATCAAGACCATGCTCTACAGATATACTGTACCGACTTTTGGAGAATTAAGCTGTAGTTTGACATCTACAAGGTATCTTGTATCTCCTGAATTAGCTTCTTGTGGGGGTTGAAACATATTATACCATTAAAGGTGCTAGAATTTAAATCCAATTAATCAGCCAGGTTGCTTCCAATTCTGGAATTTGCCAGGGGTAGGGAGCGAGGATGGCTGTTGGAGAGGACAAAATAATATTTTTCTTTCATTTATCTCTGGGCAGCTTTGCCTTTTGTATTGATAAGGGAAGATTCCCTGTCCTGGATATTTCCTTTTCCCATTTTAAGATTAATTGGAGCAGATTTCTCATACATTCATGAAATGTTCAGAACAGAATAACAGAGTTGGAAGGGGCCTTGGAGGTCTTCTAGTCTAACCCCCTGCTCAGGCAGGAATCCCTAGACCATTTCAGACAAAAAAACCTCCAGTGATAGAGCACCCACAACTTCTGAAGGCAAGGCAAGTCGTTCCACTGATTAATGGTTCTAAGTGTCAGTAAATTCCTCCTTAGTTCTACGTTGGATCAAAGGGATTAGGACAAATACTGAACCTGACAGAAGTAGGATTTCCATTCCAGCCACACCAAAGAGAAGCTTCTCCTTCAAACGTGAGCTTAGAAATATCAGCATCTGATTTATTGCTGTAGCAAAGCAGCTGTGCCATCCTCCTTTGGTTACGGAGTTTTGCTGCCTGTTGCATTTCCACGTTGATGACAGAGAATGCATTTCCTCGGTGGCTAGCATGAAAACTTGACAAAGAGAGGATGGGGTGATCCACCTTTCCTCAGTCATCCCGCTTGTTTTCCTGGAAGGAATTCCTGATCCTTATTGGTGAGCAGGTTAATTTTTAAATGAAAAGCTACAGCAGGGAGAGTTGGTTATGTCCTTACTCACCTCAGCTGCCTTGATCAAGAACACCAGTGGTCATTTCCTGACATGCCTATGAGATTCATTGGGTAAAACTTGTTTCGTAAGCCACTGGAAACGAAAGCTCAAGGCTGGATCTTTCTTTTGTATTTGTTTAAATATATATTTGAGGGCAACTTAACTTATATTTGTTTCTGAGAGAATGCAAATGAATCTCGCCCAATAGTTATGTTCGGGATCAAATTGCCTAAGTTTTTTCTGCTGTCACTCTTAATCTAATTCTGGATCCTTATTTTTTGCCTAAAGCTCAGTTTTTGGAGTAACTTTATTGCTCTTTTCTTAGGACTGCCATATTTGGCCTGCAAAAAATGAATAATTAAGCCAGGGACAATAACTCTTAATTTTCTAACATCCGGTGTCCCAATGCATAGAGATTTGTCATTGGGTGTTGGGGTTCTGGGTTCAGGTTTTGCTCCAGTGTATTTTTGCAATCTGCAAGGCAGCCTGGGTTGCCCATGTATGAAACGTTCTGCCTTGCAGGGTTGGTTTGAGGCCCTATGTGAATAAAAGTATGCAAGCTGCAAGTTACGTGTGGTTCTTCTTCTTACCATAAAGTTTTGCTTCTTTTCTGTAATCCCAAAGAAGCTTCTTCAGTTTTGAATGAGAAGCGAAATGTTTTCAAAGAAAAACCCCCCAAAAAAGTCCAGATGCTTTTTGGAAAAAGCACTTTTTTAAAATTTGCATTTATATCCCGCCCTTCTCCGAAGACTCAGGGCGGCTTACACTATGTTAGCAATAGTCTTCATCCTATTTGTATATTTATATACAAAGTCAACTTATTGCCCCCAACAATCTGGGTCCTCATTTTACCTACCTAGGATGGAAGGCTGAGTCAACTTTGGCGACAACCATGACCTGGATGATTGAAAATCTCCGTAGCTTTCTTTTCTATGCCTTTAGCATTTTCCTGCAGCTGCTACCTGGAGCCATTTCCCTTTTTCATGATTTTCTCATGAAACCTTGAGTTGACTTCTGACAAGTAGATGAAGACTTCAACAGTTTGGGTTGTTATTGCTTCTTATTGTTGCTTCTTGTCTCCTGGTTTCTTAGCTGGTGTCTTTAACCACTTACCCGCTGTGGGTGGTATGTGTCTTCCTCAAACTCACTACTAAAAACCTGGGAGGGTTCTGCACAGTATCTTATCTGTGCCTACCACTGCCTTCTTCCCCAGAGAGCTCATATTACCGTATTTTTCAGTGTATAAGACACACCGGAGTATAAGACACACCTTAATTTTGGGAGAGGAAAACAAGAAAAAAAGAATTCTGCCTAGCAGAGCCATACTGGTCTACTTGCCTTTTTATGGAGTGCACCAGTCTACCTTCTTTAAAAATAGAGGCACCGGTCTACTAATTGCCTTGTTTTGGGAGTGCACCAGTCTACCTTCTTTAAAAATAGAGGCACCGGTCTAGTAGCCGCCTACAGCGCTGATCAGCTGTAGTGCGGCCCTTTGAAGTGCGGCAGATGCAAGACTGTGCGGCTGTGCAACGCACAGAGGCCGACAACCTCCGAGGGGTGGGGGGCGGCAGGTGGGTGGGGCTACATTCGGTGTATAAGACGTACCCAGATTTTCACCCTCTTTTTGGGGGTAAAAAGGTGCGTCTTATACACTGAAAAATACGGTATGTCCCTGGAATCTGTTTAAGCCACTCACCCAGCTTTGGCATCATGACCCCCAGTGCATTTCTTGACCGGGATGCCTTATGCTCAAGGCTGGATCTTTCTTTTGTATTTGTTTAAATATATATTTGAGGGCAACTTAACTTATATTTGTTTCTGAGAGAATGCAAATGAATCTCGCCCAATAGTTATGTTCGGGATCAAATTGCCTAAGTTTTTTCTGCTGTCACTCTTAATCTAATTCTGGATCCTTATTTTTTGCCTAAAGCTCAGTTTTTGGAGTAACTTTATTGCTCTTTTCTTAGGACTGCCATATTTGGCCTGCAAAAAATGAATAATTAAGCCAGGGACAATAACTCTTAATTTTCTAACATCCGGTGTCCCAATGCATAGAGATTTGTCATTGGGTGTTGGGGTTCTGGGTTCAGGTTTTGCTCCAGTGTATTTTTGCAATCTGCAAGGCAGCCTGGGTTGCCCATGTATGAAACGTTCTGCCTTGCAGGGTTGGTTTGAGGCCCTACGTGAATAAAAGTATGCAAGCTGCAAGTTACGTGTGGTTCTTCTTCTTGCCATAAAGTTTTGCTTCTTTTCTGTAATCCCAAAGAAGCTTCTCCTTCAAACGTGAGCTTAGAAATATCAGCATCTGATTTATTGCTGTAGCAAAGCAGCTGTGCCATCCTCCTTTGGTTACGGAGTTTTGCTGCCTGTTGCATTTCCACGTTGATGACAGAGAATGCATTTCCTCGGTGGCTAGCATGAAAACTTGACAAAGAGAGGATGGGGTGATCCACCTTTCCTCAGTCATCCCGCTTGTTTTCCTGGAAGGAATTCCTGATCCTTATTTTTGCCTAAAGCTCAGTTTTTGGAGTAACTTTATTGCTCTTTTCTTAGGACTGCCATATTTGGCCTGCAAAAAATGAATAATTAAGCCAGGGACAATAACTCTTAATTTTCTAACATCCGGTGTCCCAATGCATAGAGATTTGTCATTGGGTGTTGGGGTTCTGGGTTCAGGTTTTGCTCCAGTGTATTTTTGCAATCTGCAAGGCAGCCTGGGTTGCCCATGTATGAAACGTTCTGCCTTGCAGGGTTGGTTTGAGGCCCTATGTGAATAAAAGTATGCAAGCTGCAAGTTACGTGTGGTTCTTCTTCTTACCATAAAGTTTTGCTTCTTTTCTGTAATCCCAAAGAAGCTTCTCCTTCAAACGTGAGCTTAGAAATATCAGCATCTGATTTATTGCTGTAGCAAAGCAGCTGTGCCATCCTCCTTTGGTTACGGAGTTTTGCTGCCTGTTGCATTTCCACGTTGATGACAGAGAATGCATTTCCTCGGTGGCTAGCATGAAAACTTGACAAAGAGAGGATGGGGTGATCCACCTTTCCTCAGTCATCCCGCTTGTTTTCCTGGAAGGAATTCCTGATCCTTATTTTTGCCTAAAGCTCAGTTTTGGAGTAACTTTATTGCTCTTTTCTTAGGACTGCCATATTTGGCCTGCAAAAAATGAATAATTAAGCCAGGGACAATAACTCTTAATTTTCTAACATCCGGTGTCCCAATGCATAGAGATTTGTCATTGGGTGTTGGGGTTCTGGGTTCAGGTTTTGCTCCAGTGTATTTTTGCAATCTGCAAGGCAGCCTGGGTTGCCCATGTATGAAACGTTCTGCCTTGCAGGGTTGGTTTGAGGCCCTATGTGAATAAAAGTATGCAAGCTGCAAGTTACGTGTGGTTCTTCTTCTTACCATAAAGTTTTGCTTCTTTTCTGTAATCCCAAAGAAGCTTCTCCTTCAAACGTGAGCGTAGAAATATCAGCTTCTGATTTATTGCTGTAGCAAAGCAGCTGTGCCATCCACCTTTGGTTACGGAGTTTTGCTGCCTGTTGCATTTCCACGTTGATGACAGAGAATGCATTTCCTCGGTGGCTAGCATGAAAACTTGACAAAGAGAGGATGGGGTGATCCACCTTTCCTCAGTCATCCCGCTTGTTTTCCTGGAAGGAATTCCTGATCCTTATTTTTGCCTAAAGCTCAGTTTTGGAGTAACTTTATTGCTCTTTTCTTAGGACTGCCATATTTGGCCTGCAAAAAATGAATAATTAAGCCAGGGACAATAACTCTTAATTTTCTAACATCCGGTGTCCCAATGCATAGAGATTTGTCATTGGGTGTTGGGGTTCTGGGTTCAGGTTTTGCTCCAGTGTATTTTTGCAATCTGCAAGGCAGCCTGGGTTGCCCATGTATGAAACGTTCTGCCTTGCAGGGTTGGTTTGAGGCCCTACGTGAATAAAAGTATGCAAGCTGCAAGTTACGTGTGGTTCTTCTTCTTGCCATAAAGTTTTGCTTCTTTTCTGTAATCCCAAAGAAGCTTCTTCAGTTTTGAATGAGAAGCGAAATGTTTTCAAAGAAAAAACCCCCAAAAAAGTCCAGATGCTTTTTGGAAAAAGCACTTTTTTAAAATTTGCATTTATATCCCGCCCTTCTCCGAAGACTCAGGGCGGCTTACACTATGTTAGCAATAGTCTTCATCCTATTTGTATATTTATATACAAAGTCAACTTATTGCCCCCAACAATCTGGGTCCTCATTTTACCTACCTAGGATGGAAGGCTGAGTCAACTTTGGCGACAACCATGACCTGGATGATTGAAAATCTCCGTAGCTTTCTTTTCTATGCCTTTAGCATTTTCCTGCAGCTGCTACCTGGAGCCATTTCTCTTTTTCATGATTTTCTCATGAAACCTTGAGTTGACTTCTGACAAGTAGATGAAGACTTCAACAGTTTGGGTTGTTATTGCTTCTTATTGTTGCTTCTTGTCTCCTGGTTTCTTAGCTGGTGTCTTTAACCACTTACCGCTGTGGGTGGTATGTGTCTTCCTCAAACTCACTACTAAAAACCTGGGAGGGTTCTGCACAGTATCTTATCTGTGCCTACCACTGCCTTCTTCCCCAGAGAGCTCATATTACCGTATTTTTCAGTGTATAAGACACACCGGAGTATAAGACACACCTTAATTTTGGGAGAGGAAAACAAGAAAAAAAGAATTCTGCCTAGCAGAGCCATACCGGTCTACTTGCCTTTTTATGGAGCGCACGGGTCTACCTTCTTTAAAAATAGAGGCACCGGTCTACTAGCCGCCTACAGTGCTGATCCGCTGTAGTGCGGCCCTTTGAAGCGCCACGGCAAATGCAAGACCGTGCGGCTGTGCAACGCACAGAGGCCGACAACCTCCGAGGGGTGGGGGGCGGCAGGTGGGTGGGGCTACATTCGGTGTATAAGACGCACCCAGATTTTCACCCTCTTTTTGGGGATAAAAAGGTGCTTATTATACACTGAAAAATACGGTATGTCCCTGGAATCTGTTTAAGCCACTCACCCAGCTTTGGCATCATGACCCCCAGTGCATTTCTACCATCCCTGTAACCACTCTGGCCTTTATTTTCCACGTCCCTTCAGGCCCTGCTACGTCTCCGGCTTACCACACTCCTTCCTGTTGTTGCTGTCACTTGACCTGGCTACATACACAAATACATATGTACATACATACGTATTGATAACATTTCATTCCTGGATTAACCCACTACCTGAATTCTCCCACTATTTCATTTTTATTTATCATTTAGGACAGGGGTCTCCAACCTTGGTCCCTTTAAGATTTGTGGACTTCAACTCCCAGAGTTCCTCAGCCAGCTTTGCTGGCTGAGGGACTCTGGGAGTTGAAGTCCACAAGTCTTAAAGGGACCAAGGTTGGAGACCTCTGATTTAGGACATTTATTTGTCACCCATTTCGTATCCGACAACCCTGAGTGGCTTACAAGACAGGTAGTCCTCAACTCACGACAGTTCATTTAGTGTCCGTTCAAAGTTACGACACTGAAAAAAGTGACATGACCGTTTTTCACACTTAACAACCATTGCAGCGTCCACACGGCCACATGATCAAAATTCAGATATCTGCTTGGCAAGTGGTTTATATTTATGATGGTTGCAGTGTCCTGGGGTCATGTGATCAGCTTTTGTCACCTTCCGACATGCTTGTTGTTAGTAACCACGTTAGTAACTTTAAAAATGCAATGATTTACTTAACTATGGCAAGAAAAGTCGCAAAAAGGGGCAAACTCAAAAGGTTTCACTAAGCGACATAAATTTTGGGCTCATTTGTGGTCATAACTCAAGGACTACATTCGTTCGTTCTTTCCCTGCCTCGTATTATTTTTACAAAAAACTGGCAAACATACCCAATACACTTTCTTCCTATTTTCCCAGCTATAACAACCCTGTAGTGGTGAGTGGGGGCCCAAGATCTTTGAGTTGGCTTTCATGGCTAAGATGTGACTAGAACTCCTGGTCTCTCTTCTTTAACTTCAAGCTTTAATCACTAAATTAAACTGGCTCAGATGTTACTGTATGGCAGTGATGGTGAACCTATAGCACCACATGCTGGAAGTGGCACGCAGAGCCATCTCTCTGGGCACGCCAGGCGTCACCCGTTGCTCTTCCCAGTTCTGGCAAGCATGTGCTGGCCAGCTAGTTTTCACGCATGTGCGAACACCGTAAACTGGAAGAGCTGCTCCCTGGCGGGCATGTGCGCGCTGGGAAGCTGAGCTTCTGGTATCTGGTGTGCGCATGCGCGCCGGCCAGCTGATCTTTGCACACTCTGCATGCCAGAAACCTGAAGACCAGATGATCGGTGTGTGTGCTCACACCGAAAACTGGAAGCTCAGCTTCCAAGCACGCACATGCCCGCCAGGAAACTGCTCTTCTGGTTTCCGGTGCTCCCCCGTGCACGCAGCAGGGAGCTGCTCTTTCAGTTTCCAGCGCTCCCCCTGTGTGCGCACACCCATTTTGGCACTAGGTGCCAAAAAGGTTCGCCAACATGGGATGCAAACCTTCCACTAGAGCGAAGTTTTTCAACCTTGGCTACTTTTAAGATATGTGGACTTCCATCTGGATTTCTGGGAGCTAAAGCCTACACATTAAGGTGGTCAAGGTTGAGAAACACTGGTAGATAATTACTGTGGTGGATTGTTCCAGTTCTCTTAGAAACTCCCCAGAAACCTACAGAACACAATCGTGTTGGAAAGGTAAGCTATAAGAATGTGTGTTTGTTCTTTGTATTGACTCTTGGCAACTTTTTCCAAACTGGCTTGCTCTTACCTTTTTCCAAGGGCTGAGAGAGAGGGACTGGCTCAAGGGCATCCAGCTGGCTTCACATCTAAGGCAGAAATAGAACTCATGATGTCCTGGTTACTAATCCAGCACCAAAGTGATTTTCTTTTTTTTTTAATTAAATAAATCTAATTCAATCTATTTTCGATGGCATTGCAAAAATCCAGAGATTAAAAAAAGCCAAACGCTCATTAGAAAGGCAAGATTTATTGTTTTCTATTTCCTGTTAAACAAGAGTATTTGTACTAAAAATAAATTTATTTGAAAAAGGAAGGGGAAAAACAGACAACTATACATTTAACTACAAGCTCCTTAATTAAAATTCCAATATTGGCTTCTAGTAATAAATACATTTTCAACCAACTGTTTTTTGAGGAATGATTGTGACTCTTCATTATTGACGATCATACCTCTTTATTATTTTCCTGAATTTATTCCATCGTTGCTAAACCGGGTTAATTCTATTCCCAAATCCTAGCAATCCTGATGGCTAAAATTACATCGAATGTACTTTTTTACATAATCTCATTTTAAATTCAAGTCCAGGTTATCCAAACTCATTAGGTTCTAAATCCTGAAGGCTCTGCACTAGCAGTACAATTGTAAGAATTATGTCCCAAAGTTGTTTTAAAGCTCAGTTTATATTTTAAAATATTTTTTTCTTCTTGATCTACTTAAATTGATGCACTGAGCACCAGTCACATAGGTTCCATCATACATTGAGGACCTGTATACTGCACGAATCAAGAAGAGGGCCATGAAAATATTTACAGATCCCTCACATCCAGGACATAAACTGTTTCAACTCCTACCCTCAAAACGACGCTATAGAGCACTGCACACCAGAACAACTAGACACAAGAACAGTTTTTTCCCGAAGGCCATCACTCTGCTAAACAAATAATTCCAACACTGTCAAACTATTTATTAAATCTGCACTACTATTAATCTTCTCATCGTTCCCATCACCAATCTCTCTCTACTTATGACTGTATGACTGTAACTTTGTTGCTGGCAATCCTTATGATTTATATTGATATATTGACCATCATTTGTGTTGTAAATGTTGTACCTTGATGAACGTATCTTTTCTTTTATCTACTCTGAGAGCATATGCACCAAGACAAATTCCTTGTGTGTCCAATCACACTTGGCCAATAAAAAATTCTATTCCATCATAAAGGTAGTTCTTGACTTACAATCATTCATTTAATGACCATTTGAAGCTCCAACAGCACTGAAAAAAAGTGACAGTCCTCGCACTTATGACCATCGCAGTCACATGATCAAAAAAATTCGGGCATCGGGAAACCAGTATGTATTTATAAAGTTTGCAATGTCCTGCTGTCCTAGGATCCTTTGCCATTTGTGATTTTCCTAGCTAGATTCCAACAAGCAAAGTCAACGGAGGAGGAATTTTTTTTTAATGACTGTGATTCACTTTAATATAAACCACGGCAAAATGGTCGCAAAACTGGGCATGACTCAATTAAAAACTGCACTTACGTACTCACATAATTTAAGGACTATCTGTATAGGAAGATTAACTGGTATGAATAACATTACAGCTTATAACAACTTGGATAGGAAAGATTCAGTACAGCTAGTCCTCGACTTACGACCACAATTGTGCCCAAAATTTCTGTTGCTAAGTGAGACATTAAAGCGAATTTTGCTCCGTTTTATGACTCTGCTTGCCACAATTGTTAAGTGAATCACTGCAGCCATTAAGTCAGTAGCACGGTTGTTAAGTGAATCTGGCTTTCCCATCGACTCTGCTTGTCGGAAAGTTGCAAAAGGGGATCACATGATCAAAAAATTCGGGCATCGAAACCAGTATGTATTTATAAAGTTTGCAATGTCCTGCTGTCCTAGGATCCTTTGCCATTTGTGATTTTCCTAGCTAGATTCCAACAAGCAAAGTCAACCGAGGAGGAATTTTTTTTTAATGACTGTGATTCACTTTAATTCACTTATAAACCACGACAAAATGGTTGCAAAACTGGGCATGACTCACTTAAAAATTGCACTTATGTACTCACATAAGTTAAGGACTATCTGTATAGGAAGATTAACTGGTATGAATAACATTACAACTTATAACAACTTGGATAGGAAAGATTCAGTACAGCTAGTCCTCGACTTACGACCACAATTGTGCCCAAAATTTCTGTTGCTAAGTGAGACATTCAAGCAAATTTTGCTCCGTTTTATGACTCCGCTTGCCACAATTGTTAAGTGAATCACTGCAGCCATTAAGTCAGTAGCACGGTTGTTAAGTGAATCTGGCTTTCCCATCAACTCTGCTTGCCACAATTGTTAAGTGAATCACTGCAGCCATTAAGTCAGTAGCACGGTTGTTAAGTGAATCACTGCAGCCATTAAGTCAGTAGCACGGTTGTTAAGTGAATCTGGCTTTCCCATCAACTCTGCTTGTCGGAAAGTTGCAAAAGGGGATCACATGATCCCAGGACACTGCAACCGTCATAAATGTGAGTCAGTTGCCTAATGTGTGAATTTTGATCACATGATCAAAAAATTCGGGCATCGGGAAACCAGTATGTATTTATAAAGTTTGCAATGTCCTGCTGTCCTAGGATCCTTTGCCATTTGTGATTTTCCTAGCTAGATTCCAACAAGCAAAGTCAACCGAGGAGGAATTTTTTTTTTTTAATGACTCTGATTCACTTAACTTCAGTAATTCACTTATAAACCACGACAAAATGGTTGCAAAACTGGGCATGACTCACTTAAAAATTGCACTTATGTACTCACATAAGTTAAGGACTATCTGTATAGGAAGATTAACTGGTATGAATAACATTACAACTTATAACAACTTGGATAGGAAAGATTCAGTACAGCTAGTCCTCGACTTACGACCACAATTGTGCCCAAAATTTCTGTTGCTAAGTGAGACATTCAAGCAAATTTTGCTCCGTTTATGACTCTGCTTGTCGGAAAGTTGCAAAGGGATCACATGACCATGGGGACGCCACAATGGTCGTAAGTGTAAAAAAATGGTCATAAGCCAAGGACTACCTGTAGTTTCTAAAGCCACAGAGTCTTGCACAACAAAGGAATTGGGTGCAAGTGGAATGGAGTCCAGTACAAATTTCTCCTTTGCCGTCTGGATATGCTTGGGGGGACTTAGCCAGTCTGTTCATATCTAACTTAGATCTATTTTTCTCAAGCGGAGCAATAAACATGCAGGCAGCTGAGAGCTTATGTTCATTTGCGAATTGTAACAGGCGTTTTGTCATCTGCCATACCCACCGAACGTGGCCATACAATTTCCTCACCTGCTGCCCTCCTTCCAAATGCATCCTGTGATCTGTTCCCAGAAAGCCACCCCTGGACCGCAATTCCCAGAATTCTAAGGGCTGCATTCTAAGGCAACAGGTTGAGGAAAGCCACTGTAGATACCAAATGGCGCCAGATTATTTTCTCTGGAGGCGGCAACAAGCTTGAAAGGAACTATCTGGGCAAGGAATCGCTGGGGCATCCAGGCCGTGAATCCATGGCACTGTCTGTGGTTGTGGCAAAAATTAGAAACACCAAGAACTAGTGACAAACCTATCAGCCGTGCCCCTTTTTCAGGGTGAAATGCTCCCGGTTTGGACCCGATCGGCCGATCCGGTAAGTGATGGTGGTGGGTGGTTTGGAGAACCGGTAGCAAAAATCCCTGCCCACCCCCCCATGCCCAGCTGAGCCGTGCAATCATCAGAGGGTTTTTTTAAAAACTTTTAAAAGCATTTTTTCTACAACCTCTTTGGGGGAAGAAGTTGTAAAAAATGCTTTTAAAAGGTTCTGACGATCCCAGCTGTGTTGCCTGATCGTTAGAGGCTTTTTTTTTCTTTTAAAACCATTTTTAAAAGGTAAAAAAGCTGAAGTCTGCTAGGCAAAAAATGGGGGGTTGTAGACAAAAAATGGGGGGTGGGGGGTTCGTTAGAGAGAGAGAGAGAAAGAGAGAAAGAAAGAAAGGAAGGAAGGAAGGAGGAAGGAAGGAAGGAAGGAAGGAAGGAAGGAAGGAAGGAAGAAAGAAAGAAAGAAAGAAAGAAAGAAAGAAAGAAAGAAAGAAAGAGGGAGGGAGGGAGGGAGGGAGGGAGGAAAAAGGAGAGGAAGGAAGGACTACAAACCTGGCACTAGACACAGCTTCAGAGGATAATCCAGGGCTGGAAGGGACCTGCAGGTCATCTAGTCCAACCCTGCTCCAGCGGGACATTGTTAGTGAGTTTCTGTCTTCTGATCCCCGTCTCATAGCCACGCCCACCTAGTCACATGACTCCCACCACTACCAAGTCACGCCCACCAAGCCACACCCACAGAACCATTGGGAAAGAAATTTTCACCACTGGGGTACACCATTTACATTATCCTTCCTACCCATCTTCCCAGTGTTTATGGAACATCCTCAGACCTTATAGGTCTCTCTTTTTTGGGGTGGGTGGGAGGGGAGAGTGAGCTCCATTTATGTTAATTTTTTGCAAGTCTGCAAACCTCAGCATTTCAGGCTTGCAGATGGCTTTCTTCTGTGCCAGACAGGCGACATCTGGGTTGCCAAAAACCTGCCACAGTTAGACAATGGAAACAGAGATAACCGATTTCATTGAGTGCTGTATCAGGGTTGTGTTTGACCTTGGGGTGGGGGGCGTGGCCAGGATGGGATGGGTGTGGCCTTCTACCACGAGCCCTGTTTTTAGCCTGGACGGCCTCCTGCAGTCCTCTGCCAGCAAAAACAATGCTCACAGGCCCTGTTTTCAGCTGGGACGGCCTCCTGCCAACAAAAATGGCACTCGAGGCGGCTGCACGTAGCTCTCCCAAACTCCGTTTTCACTGGCAGAGACACCATGGCCCAGTCCTTCCCTGTTTCCAGGGTGGCCCTGTGGGCCAGATCTAAGCACCCTGCAGGCCGGATCCGGCCCCCAGGCCTTGAGTTTGACACTCCTGACCTAAGGAGAAGCTTGACCTACCATCAACATTTTCTTCCTCATGGCTTCAACTCTATGAATTGCTCCTTCTATTTTATTCTAGGCCGAAAAGATGATTAGCTTCAAAGAAAGATGGTTCTTAACAAAAACTTGTGCTATTCCTATGTGGACTTTTTGCTTGTTGGCAACCCTTGGGGGAATCTGCCCCATATTGATGCGATACCGCCTGGTTATGTTCCACCATAATGATCGCATCAATCCTGGCTAAATCCTTTCCCACAGTTGGTCCATGTGCGTGGTTTCTCTCGTGCTTCAAGAGGGATGCTTTGTGACTGAACTTTCTCCCACAGTCCAAGCACCCAAAGGGTTTCTCTCCTGTGTGGCTTCTCTGATGATTAATCAGGTTGGACCGCTGACTGAAGCTCTTCCCACATTCCGCGCATTTGTACGGTTTCTCCCCCGTGTGAGTTCTTTGGTGGCCGACTAGGAATTCTCTCCGGCTAAAGCTTTTCCCACACTCCAAACACAGGTAGGGCTTTTCCCCTGTGTGAATCCTCTCATGGATTCGGAGAACTGAGTTGCAACTGAAAAATTTCCCGCAACTGGCACACTTGTACGGTTTCTCCCCTCTGTGAGTTCTCTCGTGGGATGTCAAGCTTGAACTGTTGCTGAAGGATTTCCCGCAGTCGGGGCAGCTGTAAGGTTTCTCCCCTGTGTGGGTTCTCTGGTGGTTCAGAAGGTTTGAACTCTGGCTGAAATTTTTCCCGCAGTCTAAACATTTGTACGGTTTCTCTCCGGTATGGAGTCTTTGATGGCGGACAAAACTTGACCTAAAGCTGAAGTTTTTCCCACAATCTGTGCACGTGTACGGTTTCTCACCCGTCCGAAGGTCAGGAGACTGTGGAGTCTTCTTCTCACATTCTGAATTTTTGGATGGATTCTTTTCACCATATATGTTCTCTTGCAAAGAACTGCAAAGGAAGCTTTTACTGCAATTCAAACATGTACAAAGACTTCCACCCCTCAGCTCTAAGGTCTGATTGGAATCGTGCCCACATTCGGAACATCTGTACGGTTTCTCTCCAACAGGGATCCTCTGCAGATTACCATGAGGAACCTTTTGATGCAACCCATCCTGACCATCCATGGTCGATTCTATTCTCATTTGTTTGTTCTGCTCAAAAATGGAATGCCAGCTTTCACCACCCTCATTATGTTGGGATGACGATTTTTCAGCTTTCATTTTCTGGTACATAGGAAGATCACGAGCATCTTCTCTGGGCACTCTTTTCCAGATGTTTTGATGAAAGATTTTGTCATCCTCTTTCTCACAGGTATATTTTTCTGCTCCTCCTTGTTCTAAGGGCTTCCCTTCATCCCTCTCTGTCTCTTGAGGACATTTTGTTCTGCTTCCCATTGGTGACAAGGAGAAAAGTTCTCGTTTGGCTTTATCAAATGGAACTCCAGTAAGTGCCATCAGGTGCCATCTCTTCCTCTTCTTTTCAACCATTTCTACAGGAAATAACAGAGAGAAATGAGTCTGTGAAGGAGATTTCGACATTTAATATCTCACTGCTCTTCCCCGGTAAAACAGAGAGCAGCACAGGTGATATGATGATTCTCCCCCCCACAATAAAAAAACACAAACCCAAGTGTTATCATGTTACAGCAGAAGCCCCACCCTTACATATATACAAGTGTCCCCACTTTGGATGCAGGTGTTGTGGTCCAACAGCAGCCTGCGGAGCTGGTAGTGGAATCAGACAGTGAGGAGGCTGGGGAGAACAATGGGCAAGTCCTGGATTCTGGGGAAGACCCAGACAAGAACTCCGCGTCGGAGGCAGAGATGGGGCCAGGGCCATCTGGGAGCGATGTGCAGACTCCGGAGCCTCCAGAGGCAGACAGCAGAGAGGCAGAGGAACAGGAGGAGCCTGTTCCTAGTGCACGCATGCGAAGAGCTGCCAGAAGGCAAGAACAGCTAAAGCTAAAAGGATGACTCGGGAGTAAGGCCAGGAGGTGATTGGCCCCTCCCATAAGGCTTAAAAGAGCAGCAACAGCTCTTGGGCTCTTTGAAGGAAAGCAACGTTGCTACATTGGTTTCTAGTCGGCATCTCTTGTTTCTGAACTTCGTGGGGCTTTGCCAAGAAAAGCCTTTGGCAGGGTGCCAAAGAAGACAAAAGGTTTGTGATTAAGACCAAAGGACTTTTTCTGAAGGATTTGTTTTAGAATTAATTTGGACTAAGCTGAGAATGAAGTGATTCTCAGCTGTTCTAATAAACTACGTTTGTTTAGGACTGATTGTGTGTGGTAATAACTACTTGGGCCTAGTTCACAACAGCAGGTACACAAGTCATAGGTTTAAGAAAACAACTCAGAATTATATTAGAAATTTTGCAAAATCCAAATTGGCCAAGCAATGGGTAGAATCGGGACAGAGGGAGATCCAACCTGAAAATAAGGAGGAATTTCCTGAGAGTAAGAATGAAAAATCAATGGAACATCATGCCTCCCAGAGTTGTGGGTGCTCCAGCATTGGAGATCTCCAAGAAAAGACTGAACAACTATTTGTTTGAGATGGTATGAAGACTCCTGCCTCGGGAAGGAAGTTGGAGTAAAAGCCCTCCAAGGTCCCTTCTGTAGACTTCCTGTGATTCTATGATTTGTGACTCAAATCTTACCAAACAAGTGGCTCTGAGGATCTGCCCTTTGCTCGGCTGCCTCTTTTCCTGTTTCCAACAAAGGCTGTTTTATTTTGATGGAATTGGTCTGAAAAAAAGAAGACTTGAAGATTTAAGGATATTGAACAGAAAACTTTCGGATTTAGCAATGCGTTACAATATTGGCTGATCCAGTCTGAACCGGGAGCATTTCACCCCTGATCTATATACTGTGACAAGTCCCATCAGTGTTGGTGCTATTTTCTTCTTGGTAGCTCCTTGCTTAGGCTGTTGTTTATTATTTGATTATTTTTTTCTCAGATTGTTGATTTGGTATTAATACTGGTGTTGATCCCTGCTTTAATACTGGTGTTAATCCCTGCTTATCTGAGAGTTAATTGTTGTTAAGGAGGCATTTTGGTCACTTCATTTTTGTCCCACCAATCCTGACAGGGCAAATTACATAAACAGATTGCAAGCCCCACTCCCTTCTAGCACTAAAGATGTTACTTAGTTGAGTAATGAGTAAAAGTCTGCAAGAAAACAACCAAGCACAGAGAGCACCAAGATCTCTACGGTTCAACCCTGAGCTGCAAATATTATCTTCTATTAGGACCACCTGGTTGGTCCAAATGAAACTACCCACCTGCTCTTCTTGCATTTCAGATGCTTCTTTCCACAGCAAGAAACCTTCTGCTAGGGCCACCGCTTGGAGAGAGGTCTCTGGGTTGTCTTCCCTAACCCAGTTTTGCATCTCTGGTGGCAGAATGGCCAGAAACTGTTCCAGAATCACCAGCTCTACAATCTGCTCCTTTGTGTGACTCTCTGGCTTCATCCATTGATGGCCGAGATCCTGGAGGTGTCCAAACGCTTCTCGGGGGCCCTCAGCCTCTTCGTAGCGAAACTGCCTGAATCGCTGCCACAGTCTCTCCAAACCGATCTTGTCTTTCTCCAATACTTCCTCTCCAGCTTTCAGAGGACAACCCAAGCTTTGGATGACGTGAGCTTTCCTACTAAAGTCTGTCAGGACTTCAGATGCAACTATTTCTCTATACTCTGGGTTGCCATGGGAAATGGCTTCTAACAATGTGGTAGAAGAATTATGGTCATTCCACTCTTCGAATCCAGGAAGCTGAGGTTGACTTTCTTTGGAATGAGTTCCTTTCTGGATATTATGCCGTGGAACTTCCGAACCCAACTGCTGAACTGGCTCTCCTTTAATCTGCAGGGGTTCCACATTGGATGGAATTTTTCCAGCAGAGTCCTCATGGAGAACATCTCCTCCTCCTCCCTCCATTTTCTCCCCTGGATCTTGCTCAGAGCTTGTGGACGTCTGCATTTTTATTCCTGGCGAGAGAATTGGTCCTGGAAACACGATAAAGGGAGAGGCGTTAAGGACAAAATTTAAGGAGGGTCATATCAGCCATACCACATTATTTTCTAACCTCTCATAGAATGGGATGGCCTTCCCATACTTGTTGGGATTGCAGCTCACGGTACATGGGGCTGCCCTTGAAGACTACCTGGAAGCTTCAGCTGGCCCAGAATGCAGTTCTGCAGGCAGTGACGGATAGTATAGTATAGTATAGTATAGTATAGTATAGTATAGTATAGTATAGTATAGTATAGTATAGTATAGTATAGTATAGTATAGTATAGTATAGTATAGTATAGTATAGTATAGTATAGTATAGTATAGTATAGTATAGTATAGTATAGTACAGTACAGAACAGAACAGAACAGAACAGAATAGAATAGAATTTTATTGGCCAAATGTGATTGGACACACAAGGAATTTGTTTTGGTGCATATGCTTACATAAAAGAAAAAGGAAAGAAAAAATATATATCAAAGGTATATGCCCATGTAACACCTCTGTTTCCTGAACTGCACTAATAGCTAATTTGCTTCTGGGTACAATTCAAGGTGCTGATCATTACTTATAAAGCCCTCAAGGCCTAAGGCAGAGTTCTTCAAACTTGGCAGCTTTAAGACTTGAATTCCCAGAATTGGAGCATAGCTGGCTGGAGAATTCTAGGAGTTGAAGTCGACAAGTCTTAAAGCTGGCAACTTTGAAGACCTCTGGCTAAGGACTGCTTAATTGAGAGATTGCCTGTTTCCCAGATTGGTCTGTCTGGCCAGTTTGATCTGGCAGGTTTCGCGCTCTTCAAGTTCCTTTGCTGTCTTCAAAAGGTCGTCCAGTCTATTTTTGAAAACCCCTAGTGATGGAGTACCCAGAACTTCTGGAGGAGGCCAGCTCTTACATTGATTAATTGTTCTCACTGACAGGAAATTTCCCTCTCTGTGGGCATGCATGCTCTTCTGGGTTCCGTTGCGCGCATGCATGCTGGACCTGCTGGCTGGCACAGATGCATGCAACGGAACCCGCTGCGCACCGGCCAGCTGCTCTCTTCTGGGCTGCGGCACCCACGCTCCAGTTTCGGCACTTGGTGCTGAAAAGGTTAACCATCACTGCCCAAACCATTTCAGACATCTAAGAAAATATACGGTATGCTATACAGGTAGTCCTCGACTTACAACAGTTCATTTAGTGACCATTCAAAGTTACAATGGCACTTCAAAAAAGTGACTTATGACCATTTTGCACACTTACAGCATCCCCGTGATCTGGTGATTTACATAGAAATGCTTGACCACCGGTTCATATTTATGACGGTTTCAGTGTCCCAGGGTCACCGTTTGCGACCTTCTGACAAGCAAAGTCAATGGGGCAGCCAGATTTGCTTAATGACCGTTAATTTAACAATTTAACAACCTGCACTGATTCACTTAACAAAGGTGGCATGAAACGTCGTAAAATGGGGCAAAACCCGCTTCACAATTTTCTCACTTAGCTACAAAAATTCTGGCCTCAGTTGTGGTCGTAAGTCAAGGACTACCTGTACGTCTAAGAAAATATATGCTATACACCTGAGAAAGAGAGCAGGAGCAGCTGCCTTTTGCATCTCGGCTGGGGGTGGGGTGGGGGGAGGGGACAGCAACCTGTTGATAAAATTATCTCATGATATAATGTGAATAGTTTTTCCAGTTGCAATGTATGGCTGTGAAAGTTGGACCATAAGAAAGGCACCAATGAATTGAAACCTTTGAACTCTGGTGCTGGAGAAGACTCCTGTGACTCCCTTGGACTGCAAGATGAACAAACAAGTCAGTCCTAGAGGAGATCAACCCTGACTGCTCTTTAGAAGGCCAGATCCTGAAGATGAAACTGAAATACTTTGGCCACCTAATGAGAAGGAAGGACTCACTGGAGAAGAGCCTAATGCTGGGAAAGATTGAGGGCAAAAGAAGAAGGGGACGACAGAGAACGAGGTGGCTGGATGGAGTCACTGAAGCAGTAGGCGTGAGTTTAAATGGACTCCAGAGGATGGTAGAGGGCAGGAAGGCCTGGAGGAACATTGTCCATGGGGTTGCGATGGGTCGGACACGACTTCGCAATTAACAACAACAAAATATGAATAGTTGACCTTGTGATTTCTCAAAGTCAACTTGCAGAGAAGAAAAACAAAACAAAGCAAAGATAAGAAAACAGCAGTTCCTCTACTTTTATCACAGGTAGCCTAAAAATAAGACAACCAGCTTGGTCAGTTTTTCACAGGATAAGACCAGTAACTTGACCCAAAGGTGCTTTTCAGAAGGCAACTGAACTTTCTTGTTTTTTTTCTTTTGAAGTTCTTTTGCTTCTCATCCAAAAAGCTTCTTCAGTTCTGACAGGAAAGTGGGGAATGGAAGGATATATATTTATTTATACTGCCTGTCTCTGCTTGTTCCAAAACTTTGACTTGTATGTCGAAAAAGGTGCTACTCCAGCCTTCAACACTGCGCAAGTGGATCTCTGAAGCGGAGGAAGAAAGAGGGTCTTCCTTGAACCTTAGCTAAAAGAAAGAAGGGGGAGGGGGCCATGGTTGTTTTCATTTTGTTTTATCTTGGCCATAAAACAAAACTTCTGTCTGTTTCTATCCTAGGATAGAAAGAAAATGTTTTTTTTAATAAAGGGTGACATGATTAAAAGTTAGAATAAGAGATAGAAATAAGAGAAGGGGAAATATCAGTGTATATACTTTTATATAATAAAATAAAAGCAACAACGAGAAAACAAGGAATAATTGGATAATGACAGACTGCAACTTAATATAAATGTGTATTGTTAATAGAACTATATAAGTTGGTTGAATGTAATAACTGTGATTAATTCTACTAGTTTTATTTGTATTAGAATGTAGGACACTCAGGTGTCCTACTGTTCATGCATTGATATGTTTGGGAAAAACAAAACAAAACCATGCCTGTTAAGCTGCTGAACAACAGCTTTTCCCCCCACACATCTCCAAAGTGTACTTACAGGTTCGCAACTCACCATCTAAAACAGGGTCTCCAACTTTGGCAACTTTAAGACTTGTGGACTTCAACTCCCAGAATTTCTCAGCTGAGTTTCTGGAAGTTGAAGTCCACAAGTCTTAAAGTTGCCAAGGTTGGAGATCCCTGATCTAAAATACTGTGCATGCAAACTAAACAAAGGAATTTTTTTGTGATTATTTTTTTCCCTATAGTTATCAAAAGATGAACACGCATTTGCATGAACAGTGCCGGCATTTGTGTGGCAAGCGCTATCTATTTACCCTAGGCATAATAACATACGTGGGTGGGAGATTTGATTGGTAATTGAATGGGGTGGGGGGAATGCTACTGCTTTGAAATGGGACTGAAAAATTCTCAGGGACGACTCTCACCTTGGTCATCACTTCTTTACCATCGGGAAGGAGATATAGAAGTATAGCCAGCTGCACAAACAGGCTAAAGAACAGTTTTTATCTGTGGGCTGTCAGACTCCTGAATGAGAAATAACATCATAACTACGTAGTATGATGGACTGCAGGGTCACTGCAATATGTAACATGTTCACACTGGTGCAATAGGACTGGGTGTTTTGTTAATATGATTTCTTGGGTTAGGAATTTTTTGACTTCACTGTCTTCACACTTCCTTGTATTCCTTGTATTCATACTTCCTTGTATTGTATTGTATTGTGTTGGGGGGGGTGCACTGAGGGAGCTCAACCAATCTCATTGTACATATGTTGTGCACTGACAATAAAGATTTGAATTTGAATAATAGGGAGGGGGGAAAAACCACCAAAGTAATGTCAAACTGTTGCAAATTATTGCCAAGAGAACAACACCGGCAGTTCATTTGGTCACCTGCAGCTGAGCTGGACTGGACAGTGTCTGGACTGTTTATCCTTCCAAAGACCGGTTCTTCCACTTTTTTTTCTTAACAAGTTGGCAAGACAAGGTTAAGTTTAGAGATTGAAATGGCACGGAGTGACCCAGTGGGGTTAGAATAGAATAGAATAGAATAGAATAGAATAGAATAGAATAGAATAGAATAGAATAGAATAGAATTTTTTATTGGCCAAGTGTGATTGGACACACAAGGAATTTGTCTTGGTGCATATGCTCTCAGTGTACATAAAAGAAAAGATATGTTCATCAAGGTACAACGTTTACAACACAATTGATAGTCAATATATCAATATAAATCATAAGGATTGCCAGCGACAAAGTTTCAGTCATACAGTCATAAGTGGAAAGAGATTGGTGATGGGAACTATGAGAAGATTAATGGTACTGCAGATTTAGTAAATAGTTTGACAGTGTTGAGGGAATTATTTGTTTAGCAGAGTGATGGCCTTCGGGGGAAAAAAACTGTTCTTGTGTCTAGTTGTTCTGGTGTGCAGTGCCCTATAGTGTCGTTTTGAAACAGTTTATGTCCTGGATGTGAGGGATCTGTATCAGCATCGATGCCAGGGAATCTGAATCCGCATTTCCCAAGGAGTAAAATCTCCCTGACTCTTAATACTACGTCACCTAGTGCAGGTGTGCAGCCCGCTATTTGCCCGCTTAAAAAAAAAAGAAAAAAGCCTGTTGAGTTCCGCTTACGCTTACCAAACAGGTATATAGGATCGCAGGACGCTTACCTGGAAAGAAGTCCAAGAGAGCTCAAGGTAGGCTGCCTTCTCAAGAGCCCAAAGGCCGCGCCATCCTGGGGAATCGCTTCGCCCCCGCAAGGCTGGCGTCGTTGCAGAGATGCGGGGGAGCGTCCAAAGAAAATAAACAGCCGTCTCACGTTCCCAACAAACCCCATTCAAAAGGGAGGGTCAAGGAGGAACGTCCTGAGTCCTGCCTGCTCTCGGCGCGTCACTTTCGCTCTAGACGCGCTGCTGGAAAGCGAGAGGTTGCCTGGAGGACGCGCCGCGCAGTTCTGGCTGGGGGAAAAGCGGTGGCTTCGGGAGATCGGCGCCTCTGGCTTTTTCGACTGCTCTATCCCTGCCTTCTCGGAGCCTCCTCTTCCTTGCCCTGCTTTCTGGGCCCGTCCCACTTTCCCTCGCTCACCTTTGCGGCGGCACAAAACCTTTCCCGCGGCGTTTTGCACGGCCGCGCCACCTTTCCACTTTCACCTGCGCCGTCTGCACGGGGAAGGCAGCGCTGGCGTCTTCACCAGTGGGAAGTTCGTTCTCTCTCTCTCTCTCTGTCCAACACACATATACACTCTCTCTCTCTCTCTCACACACACACACACACACACTCACTCACACGCACGCACTCCCTAATTCTCTCTCACAGACACTCACACAGGCTTTCAGGAAGAGATTGGACTGCCATTTGTCAGAAATGGTGTGAGGTCTCCTGCTTGAGGTGGGGTGGGTTCAACTAGATGACCTACAAGGTCCCTTCCAATTATATTATTCTGACAGCATGCACGCACTCCCTAGTTCTCTCTCTCTCTCTCTCACACACACACAGAGACACACACACACAGGCTTTCAGGAAGTGATTGGACTGCCATTTGTCAGAAATGGTGTAAGGTTTCCTGCTTGAGGGGGAGGTTGGACTAGATGACCTACAAGGTCCCTTCCAACTATATTAATCTGACACGCACACTTGCACTCCCTAATTCTCTCTCTCTCACACACACACAAACACAGAATCTCTCATGCGCACACACTCCCTCACCCTCTTCCCCACATTCCCACCCGTGATGTTTTGGGGAGATGGCTGCGAGTAATGGATAGAGATCGCAAATTGCTAGAAAGAGAGAGAGAGACGTGTAACACGTGCTGTGGGAAAGCGCCTGTTGTATTTCCCAGACTCTGAGCACCATAGAGGTGGAGGAGTACAATAATGGGGATAACAGGGAGTCCTTGACTTACAGCAATTATTTAGTGACCGTTCAAAGTTACAATGGTGCTAAAAAAAATGACTCATGACGGATTTGCACACCTATGCCAAGGTTGAGAAAGATTTATTTATTAAATTTACATTACTCCCATGTAACACCTCTCCTGCGCAGACTGCACTGGCTACCTGTTGCCTTTCGGGTGCATTTCAAGGTTCTGGTTACCACCTTTAAAGCGCTCCATGGCTTGGGACCTGGGTACTTACGGGACCGCCTGCTGTTACCTCATGCCTCCCACCGTCCCGCACGCTCTCACAGAGAGGGACTTCTCAGGGTGCCGTCCGCCAAACAATGTCGGCTGGCGGCCCCCAGGGGAAGATCCTTCTCTGTGGGGGCTCCTACTCTTTGGAATGAACTTCCCCCTGGTTTACGCCAAATACCTGACCTTCGGACCTTTCGCCGCGAATTGAAAACATATTTGTTTATTCGCGCGGGGCTAGCTTAAACTTTTTAAATTGTTTAGTTTTTAAATTTTAAATTCTATTTATATTTTAAATTGGGGTTTTTAGATTTTAATTATTTTAATTTTTCGGCAAATTGTGTAATAAGTTTCTTAATTTAGTTTTTTAATATTGTATATTGTATATGTTTTTAGCCTGGCTGTACATCGCTCTGAGTCCTTCGGGAGAAGGGCGGTCTAGAAATTCAATAAATAATAATAATAATAATAATAATAATAATGCTGTTCATCTCACTGTCTAGCTCTTGACAAATCTGGTCGCTAGGAATTGAAAGTGACTTGATGGCACATCATCAGTGATAACTTGAAGGGGCAGCACAAGGATCTTCCTAGACTAGAATTTTTCAACCTTGGCGGCTTTACCTTGTGTAGAATTCAGCTGCTAGAATTTCATAGTCAGCCATGTGGGCTGAGGAATCTTGGGAGTTGAAGTCTAAACATCTTAAAGTCCCCAAGGTTGAGGCTTTAAGCAGCTGTACAACTCTAGGTGGATAGATACCAAGGCTAAAGATTTTTGCTCGATTTCAGCCCTACTTGGAGCAGAGGACCTTCGTCATAGTAGTAATTCCTGCTCTTACGTATACTGTTTGGTTTATTATTGCAATACCCTCTATCCAGGGTTGCTTCTGAAGACCACTCAGAAATGCAATTGCTGCAAAGTGTAGAGGTGGCCAATCCGACCAGTCCGGTATGCATCTTCTGTAATCTTTTAATGATACCCATATGGTAGAGATCAGTGGTGGGTTTCAAATTTTTTAACTACTGGTTCTATGCGTGTGGCTTGGTGGGTGTGGCAGGGGAAGGATACTGTAAAATCTCCATTCCCACCCCACTCCAGGGGAAGGTTCCTGCAAAATCCACATTTCCTCCCCATCAGCTGGGACTTGGGAGGCAGAGAATAGATGGGGGCAGGGCCAGTCAGAATTTTTACTATCGGTTCTCCAGAACTCGTCAGAACCTGCTGAAACCCACCTCTGGTGGAGATGAAAGAGACTGAGGCTGCAGACAATATTTATTTAATAGAAGATAATATCTATAGCTCAGGGTTGAACTCTGGAGTGCTAGGTATTCTCAGAGCTTGGTTGTTGGCTTTCCGAGTCTTTGTTACGCAACTTGGTAACATCAGTGTGAGTAAACTCTCGCCTGGATGATGTTTACCTAGTTCAGCAATGAAACATCTGCAAGCAAACAACCAAGCTTTGAGGGTACCTAGAGCACCACAATATAGGTAATCCTTAATTTACAACCATTTTAGCAAACCGTTCACAGTTACAACTGCACTTTAAAAAGTGGCTCATATATGTATAAAAATAAATCTGTTAAATGTTGGAAATGCAACCAAATACCGGGCTCATATTATCATATGTGGTGGACATGTCCCAAAGCAAAAAAAAATACACATATGGGTGGAAACGATGACAAAACAACACATAGATTTGAAACCTGAGACATTCTTGTTGGGCATGCTTCCAGGAAACTATAATAAGGATAACACATATTTAATTTTACATCTCCTAACAGCAGCCAGGGTTGTATATGTACAATACTAGAAAAATCTAGAAACCCCTACAGATGATATTATAATCAAAAAAATTCTGGAATGTGCAGAAATGGATAGGTTAACCCTAAAAATCAAAGGAAAAGAAGACTCGGAATATTTTATAACATGAGAACTATTCTATAAATCAGGGGTCTCCAACCTTGTCAACTTTAAGCCTGGCGGAATTCAACTCTCAGAATTCCCCAGCCAGCAAAGCTGCCTGATATCCTAGGTTGTTGGGTTTTTTTGGGGAGGGGATGACACACCCAATGTGTATGAAAGCCAACACTAGCAGCATAAATAACTGGCAGCAAACAATTGTGTATATAACAGTAATATACACCTGCATATGATACCGCTGCGTCATAAGAGGTGCAGAGGACATTCCCTAAATTTTAAGCAAAGATTGGCATGTTTGCAATACACGAGCACACAATAGATTTAAGCTTAATGTTAACTGCTCCAATCTCAATTGCAGAAAATATGACTTCAGTAACAGAGTTGTTAATGCCTGGAATGCATTCCAGGCTCCGTGGTCTCATCCCAAAATCCCCAAAGCTTCAACCAAAAACTGTCTACTATTGACCTCACCCCATTCCTAAGAGGTCCGTAAGGGGCGTGCATAAGAGCACCAGCGCGCCTACCGTCCCTGTCCTAATGTTCCCTTTAATTGTATTCATTTTATGTATTCAATTCATGCTTATACTAATATATATTATTTAATATGTATTTGACAAAATAAATAAATAAATAAATAAATAAATAAATAAAATGTTGATTCAGCGGCCACCGATTTGCGAGCCCATCCATCTCTGCTTATCCTATCCATCTTATCTCTGCTTCCTAACGGTGCTTTAAGGAAGTGACACTCTTCACCTCCAAGCCTGTCTCGAGCATCCGCATCCCTGCAAAATCAATCGCTCAGATCCATGCCTGTCATCCCCCCCCCCAATACACTTTCCATTCCTGATTGCCCCGGGGGCGCTCTATCCTCCGCTTCCTCCCCATCCTTGTCTCTCTCCTCCGCTGAAATGGTTAAAGCAGCGGATCTGCCATTCCTAGAGAGGAGAGAACAGGAAATGCCCGCTGGGGCCCCTTTCTAGAAAAGGGAGGGGGCGCGGACTCTTCCTGTCCCGCCCCCTTTTCCATTCTCCCTGCGGACGGGACAGTCCGCGGCTGGCGGCGATTGCAGGCGGACGTGCCTTTATCGCTCGCTAGCCCGCTCGCCCGGCAGAGGCGAGGGAAGGTCAACGCTGGGAGAACCGAGAGCAAAACCCACCGGGCGGGTGGACGAAAGACCGGAGCCCGCGGCGGGAGCGGGGAAGGTCAGCGTCTCTGGACCGGTTTTGCAAAGCGGAGAGGCGAGGCAGGGCTCCGGGGAAGAGGCGGGGGGACGGACTCCGTGGACCCGCGTCCATGTTGTTTTCGGGTTGTCTCTTCTCGTCCCCCCGATTCCCCCGGGGAGCTCCTCGTCTTGCTCTGCCTCTTGAGGAGAAAGCGGGGTCCACCCGAAAGGGATGTTGCACGGAAGACGGGATCGGGCAGGCGAGAGTTAACCACCCCCTCCCCTCCTTTGCCTTCCCGGGGGAAGCGGGGCTTCAAGGAGTCGTCCTTGTTGTTTCCTAAGGGCTGTTGGGAAAGAGGTTTTCGACCAGTTTGGGTTTACTGGTGGTCTCCCATCCAGGCCTGGACTAGTCGAATTTGGCTTGGCCGATCAGCCAGGATTAAGGCGGGGTGGTGGTGTCTTTGTTGCTTTCTGAGCTTTCTTGCTTTCTTGCAGACATTTCGATAGAATAGAATTAGAATAGAATTAGAATTTATTGGCCAAGTGTGATTGGACACACAAGGAATTTGTCTTGGTGCATATGCTCTCAGTGTACATAAAACAAAAGATAGTTCATCAAGGTACGACATTTACAACACAATTGATGGTCAATATATCAATATAAATCATAAGGATTGCCAGCAACAAGTTATAGTCATACAGTCATAAGTGGAAAGAGATTGGTGATGGGAACTATGAAACGATTAATAATAGTGCAGGTTCAGTAAATAGTCTGACAGTGTTGAGGGAATTATTTGTTTAGCAGAGTGATGGCCTTCGGGGAAAAAACTATTCTTGTGTCTAATTGTTCTGGTGTGCAGTGCTCTATAGCGTCGTTTTGAGGGTAGGAGTTGAAACAGTTTATGTCCAGGATGCGAGGGGTCTGCAATTCATGACCCAAACTAGGCAATATCATCAGTGCTAGTAAGGAGTGCAGTTTGCTGTCAGTTTATACTCTTGGTGACTTGTCCTGTAAGTGTTGGTGGGGGGTGGTCTTACAGGTCCTTTGGTTTGGGCTGTTTGGCACCCCGACAAATCAGCCATCAATAGACTCATAGACATTAACAACATCTATAGATGATGCAAAATAGAATTCTTTATTGGCTAAGTGTGATCGGACGCACAAGGAATTTGTCTTTGATGCATATGCTCTCAGTGTACATAAAAAGACAAAATACATTAGTCAAGAATCATAATAATAAATCAAAATAATAAATAATAAATAAATATAAAATAATAAATAATAATAAATAATAAATAAATAAGGTACAACACGTAATGATAGTCATAGGGTACAGATAAGCAATCAGGAAACAATATCAATATGAATCGTAAGGTTACAAGCAACAAAGTTACAGTCATGCTGCCATAAGCGGGAGGAGATGAGTGATAGGAAAGGTGAGAAGACTAATAGTAATAGCAATGCAGCCTTAGTAAATAGTTTGACAGTTTGAGGGAATTATTTGCTTAGCAGAGTGATGGCGTTCGGGGGAAAAAAACTGTTCTTGAGTCGTGTTTTCTTGGTGCGCAGTGCTCTCTAGTGTTGTTTTGAGTTGAAACAATTTATATCCAGGATGTGAGGGGTCTGTAAATATTTTCACAGACCTCTTTTTGACTCGTGTAGTATACAGGTCCTACATGGAAGGCAGGTTGGTAGCAATTATTTTTTCTGCAGTTCTAATTATCCTCTGAAGTCTGTGTCTGTCTTGTTGGGTTGCAGAACTGAACCAGACAGTTATAGAGGTGTAGATGACAGACTCAATCATTCCTCTGTAGAACTGGATCAGCAGCTCCTTGGGCAGTTTGAGCTTACTGAGTTGGCACAGAAAGAACAAAGAGACAAGCAACCAGCCCAAAAGGGAACAAAATGACCCAAGCACCTCTCCACCAGCAATCAGCACCCACCAGATCAGCATAGATTAACTCCAAGGATAACATTAGACCAAAAATCAATAAACAATACCCAAGTCAAGAAACTGCCAAAGAGCAACAGTAAAAAGCCCAACCAAAGAACCTCTAAGACACCCCCCCCCATCAACACTGACAGGGCAAGCCACCAGAGTATAAACTGACAGCAAACTGTACTCCTTACTAGCACTAATGATATTACCTAGTTTGGGTCATAAAGCGTCTGCAAGAAAACAAGCAAACTCGGAGAACAACAAAGACCAGTCATGTCAACCCTGAGCTACAAATATTCTCCTTGATTGGCAGCCAGGATTGGCTTACTGTCACATAAGGATGCCTGGCTTCCTGTTAAAAGGACCGGAAAGAGGAAGTGGGGGGGGAATGTTGATCAATAATGGCTGCATGTGGGTGATAAGTTGAGGACTGTGGCTTAATCAATCCTGGTCCTGGGAAATGATTCCAGGGGGAATGTATCAATTCAGGTGCTGCATTGGTTGCAAGCAGAGGATTTGCTTGGTCTGGATAATTGGAACTTTTGCTCTGCCATAACACTATCAGGATAATAGAATAACAGAGTTTGAAGGAACCTTGGAGGGCTTCTAGTCTCACCCCCTGCTCAAACAGAAAACCCTATACCATTTCAGACAAATGATTGCCCAATCTCTTCTTGAAAACTTCCAGGGGATGGAGCACCCACAACTTCTGGAATCAAGTCGTTCCGCTGATTAATTGTTCTCACTGACAAAAAAATTCTCCTTAGTTCCAGGATGCTTCTCTCCTTGATTAGTTTCCATCCATTGTTTCTTGTCCTGCCTTCTGCTGGTGCTTTGGAGAATAGGTTGACCTTCCTCTTCTTTGTGGCAGCCCCTTAGATATTGGAACACTGCTATCACATCACTCCTGGCCCTTCTTTTCATTAAATTAGACCAGGAGTGTCAAACTCGATTTCATTGAGGGCCACATCAGGGTTGTGTTTGACTTTGGGGATGGGCGTGGCTGGGGTGGGCGTGGCCAATTCGGCATCACTTGTGTTGTGGGGGGGGCACCTGTGGTGGCCCGGATGAGGCTGGGGGGATCCATTGTCTCCAGCAGAGAAAGGTGAGACCAGGGAGAGCTCCAGAACTTCTGACCAGTTCTGGAGAACCGGTAGCGGAAATTTTGAGTAGTTCAGGGAACCGGTAGTAAAAATTCTGACTGGCCCCGCCCACATCTATTCTCTGCCTCCCAAATCCCAGCTGATCGGGAGGAAATGGAGATTTTGCAGTAACCTTCCCCTGCTACACTCACCAAGCCATGCCACGCCCACTAAGCCATGCCCACAGAACCAGTAGTGAAAAATGTTGAAACCCACTACTGGAGAGCGCCCTTGTCCATCAGAGGAGTCTTGCTGTATGCTGGTGGCCAAGTGCTAAGGCAGGACTTTCCTTCCTTCCTTTCTTCCTTCCCTTCTTTTTCCTTCTCCTTTCTTCTTCCTCCCCTCTTTTCTTTTTTCTTCCTTGCTCTCTTCCCTTCTTCTTTGTCCTTCCTCTTTCCCTTTCTCCTTTCCTGTCCTTTCTTGGGTGCTCAAATGCAAAAGGGGAAACATTTCTCCTTTGTTTTGCCATGAACTAGACTGTAGGGTGTAGTTTAAACTAGTGGCTAGTAACCATGATATTTGCAAGCAACTTGCTACATTAGTTTCTGAAGAAAACAAGACTGAATGTGTTGTTCTGCTTAGCCAATTTTCTTTGAAGTATATTTGGTTAACCAACAGGAATGCTGGTCTGGATTGGCCTTTGAACTGTACTCTTTTTTTTTTTTAATTTGCATTTATACCGCGCCCTTCTCCAAAGACTCAGGGCGGCTTACACTATGTTAAGCAATAGTCTTCATCCATTTGTATATTATATACAAAGTCAACTTATTTCCCCCAACAATCTGGGTCGTCATTTTACCTACCTAATAAAGGATGGAAGGCTGAGTCAACCTTGGGCCTGGTGGGACTTGAACCTACCAGTAATTGTAGGCAGCTGTGTTAATAACAGACTGTCTTAGCAGTCTGAGCCACCAGAGGTCTTACCCCCTTCAGTGCTGTGTTTAGAATGGAATAGAATTCTTTATTGGCCAAGTGTGATTGGACACACAAGGAATTTGTCTCTGGTGCATAAGCTCACAGTGTACATAAAAGCAAGAAGTGATAAATCATGATCATAATCATCATAAAATACATTCAACAGAAATCATAAGATACAACACTTAGTGATAGTCATAGGATACTCAATAAGCAATCAACACCAGTCATACTAGGATATTAAATAAAACAATTCATATAAAACGTAAGATACAAGCAGCAAAGTTACAGTCGTAAGAAGATAGAGAAAAAGGTAATAGGAAAGTGGAGAAGAATAGTAATATAGCCCTACTAGGTAATTTGACAGTGTTGTGGGAATTAGTACCGTATATACTCGAGTATAAGCCAAGTTTTTCAGCATGTTTTTTGTGCTGAAAAATGTCCCCTCGGCTTATACTCGGGTCTATACGGCTTATACTCGAGGTTTTTTTTTTTTTTAAGCCCCTCGGCTTATACTCGAGTATATACGGCTTATACTCGAGTTTTTTTTTTTTTCTTTTTTTCACATTTTACCGGACGGCGCGGGGGAGCCCTGCCGGTGCAGTGGGAGGGCGGGGCGGGGGAGCCGCCAGCCTTCTCAGCTGTGGGAGGGTTTCAACCGTAGGTGCCTCATTTCCCACCCTCGGCTTATACTCGAGTCCCCAGTTTACCCCAGTTTTTGGGGTAAAATTGGGGACCTCGGCTTATACTCGGATCGGCTTATATTCGAGTATATACGGTAGTTTAGGAGAGTGATGGCATGGCGGAAAAATTACCCTTGTGTCTAGTTGTTTTGGCGTGCCTTCTTGAGGGGAGAAGTTGACACAATTTATGTCCAGGATGTGAGGAGTCTTGCAGGTATTTTCACAGATTTATTCCAGATTCCCAGTCATTTCAAGTTGGTTGTCAATCAGCCCTTGCAACTTGCACAGCATATTGATCAAGAATGCACGTCTGCTTAGAAGCAGCTTCTAAGCATTGTGATTGTGTGATTTCTTACTGTGTTTTTGATTTCTGATCTTTGGACTGGGAGCAAGGAATTCTAATTTCTGTTCTACGTGAATTCAAGATGTCTTAAGGTCACAGTGACAAGACTTAGCCTAACACAGAGGTAAAGAGCTGAATTCTGTATTCTGAATATAGAACCCACAAACACTATAAGTTTTGTGGGTTTAAAAACTATATAAAAATAAATCTGGCTGTCTGTATGCACTATTATATAAAGCAGGAGTCTCCAACCTTGGCAGCTTTAAGACTTATGAACTTCAGTTCCCAGCGTTCCTCAGCCAGCTTTGCTTAGTCTTAAAGTTGCCAAGGTTGGAGGTCCCTGATATAAAGATACTAGCAGCAGCCTATTATGATAATAGGTTCTCTTTTCTATATTAGAAATATACAGTACTATTTAAATAGAAATAACTCCATTTAATAGATAGCAATAAATGGATAGCAAACCCCAATTAATGGATAATAATGGATTTATGAATAGCAATTAATATATTGATAGCAAATGGTGAATATGTGTCCCCAGGGCACTGCAACTAAATAAAGATGCTAACAGCAGCCTATTACGGTAATGAATATGTTGTCATTTCTATATTAGAAATATATAGTACTATTGAAATGGAAATAACTGCATTTAATAGATAGCAATAAATGGATAGCAATCCCCAATTAATGGATATCATTTGATTAGTGTCTGATGCTTGTCGACGGATTCATATTTATGACAGTTGCTGCGTCCCGGGGTCATGTGATCACTTTTTGCGACCTTCTGAAAACCAAGGTCAATGTGGAAACCAGATTCACTTAACAACTCCGTTATTAACTTAGCAGCTGCAGGGATTCACTTAACAACGGTGGCAAGAAAGATCGTAAAACCGGGCAAAACTTCACTCAACAAATTGTCTTGCTTAGCAGCATAAATTTTGGGCTCAATTGTGGACGTAAGTTATGGACTACCTGTATAGGAAGCGGGAAACGCGCATCAAGTCTGCAAGATGGCAAGCATGGCATTAGCAATCTGAGCCCCACCCCTTTTTTGTACTGTGCATCCAATGGCAATGCTTGTACAAAGGGGGCAGGGCTTGCATCACAATGCTGCACCTGCCATTTTGACCCCTCTCTCTCAATGCCACAGCAATAGAGAATTCCTGCAGGGGCCAATTGCTAACTGGGAAATGTAGGAAAAGGAGACACTGTTGAGTTGGAAGGGCAGTTCAAGTGTTCCTAGGGTGGTGAAGAAAAGCAGAAGATAAGTTGCTATCTGCTGATGATATACTAATCATACTGATGATCTTTTGAAACTTAAGTTAATGTTTATATACAAGTGTTGCCTTTCAGCCAAAGGTCTTCTGTGTTGCAATCATGGTAATATTTTAAAGCGATCGTTTTCAACCTTGGCAACTTTACGATGTGTGAACTTCAACTCCCAGAATTCTCCCCTGACGGGAGTTGAAATCCACACATCTTAAAGTCACCAAGGTTGAGAAGCACTGGTTTAAACAATATATAAATAATAGCACCAGTGCACCTTAGGCATTGCTATGTTATTAGGGATCTTTGGGTGGATTAAATGCCTTCAGTTTTGATTTTGGAATGGAAAAGCAGAAGCAACAGAAATACAGGTAGTCCTCAACTTACAACAGTGACGGTTCGAAGTTACAGCAGCACTGAGAAAGTTCATTTTTCATACTTATGATCATCGCAATATCCCCATGGTCACGTGATTTACATTCAGATGCTTGACAACTGGTTCATATTTATGATGGTTGTAGTGTTCAGGGGTCATGTGATCCCGTTGCCACCTACTGACAAGCAAAGTCAGCTGGGAAACCAGATTCACTTAACCATTTTTTTAAAATTTGCATTTATATCCCGCCCTTCTCCGAAGACTCAGGGCAGCTTACACTATGTTAGTAACATACTTTGTTAGTATGTTACTAACATACTATGTTAGTAACATAGCTTACACTATGTTAGTAACTAGTAACCATGTTACTAGTTTAACAACTGTAGTGATTCGTTTAACCAATGTGGCAAGAAAAGTTGTAAAATGGGGCAAAACTCACTTAACAAATTTCTAACAAAGCAACATAAATTCCAGGCTCAGTTGTGGTTGTATGTCGAGGACTACCTGTAAAAGGAGAAATTGGGGGGAAAAAATCTGCAAAACATCAAAAACGTCACCAAACAAAGAATGTTCTTTCTGCACCAACTCGGAAAGCTGAAACTGGCCAAGGAGCTGCTGATCCAGTTCTACAGAGGAATTATTGAGTCTGTCATCTGCACCTCTATAACTGTCTGGTTTGGTTCTGCAACCCAACAAAAACACAGACTTCAGAGGATAATTAGAACTGCAGAAAAAACAATTGCTACCAACCTGCCTTCCATCGAGGACCTGTATACTGCACAAGTCAAAAAGAGGGCTGTGAAAATATTTACAGACCCCTCACATCCTGGACATAAACTGTTTCAACTCCTACCCTCAAAACGATCTAAGGAGCACTGCACACCAGAACAACTAGACACAAGGACAGTTTTTTCCCTGAATGCCATCACTCTGCTAAATAAATAATTCCCTCAGCACTATCAAACAATTATTAAATCTGCACTACTATTAATCTTCTCATTGTTCTCATCACCCATCTCCTTCCACTTATGACTGTATGACTGTAACATTGTTGCTTGTATCCTTACGATTTATATTGATGTTTTTTCCTGATTGCTCATTTGTACCCTATGACTATCATTAAGTGTTGTACCTTAGAATGAAGGTATCTTTTCTTTTATGTATACTGAGAGCATCGGCACCAAGACAAATTCCTTGTGTGTCCAATCACACTTGGCCAATAAAAAAATTATGTTCTATTCTATTCTAAAATACTAAGGAGCTAAATTTGCTTCTGGTTCCTGCCATGCGATCATAGTGAAGCTGTTTTGAGTTCCACCTAGCAGGCCTGGGCAGAAATTGATACGTGCCTCTTCATATTATTCTCATTTTTCTCCTAGGCACTGGGCAGTGGAGAGAGAGAGAGAGTTGCTTCTGCTAAGACGGACGAAATTCTCTCTCCAAGTCTGTGAAGATCCAATTCCTCATGGAGGCCATCCCGGAAGAGGATGAAAATGCGAGCTTGCTGGGTAAGAGAATTTAGGTATCTGGACCAAGACACTTCGCTTCCTGAAACAACTACCATATTTTTGTTATACCATAGTATAAGACGCACTTTAGTTTTTGAGGAGGAAAATAAGAAAAAAGCTGATTGGCAGAGGGATCTGCCTCCTGGGATACCCCCAATCAGCTGTTCCCAGAGGTGAATTTTTGGCAACAGGTTCCTTGGTTGTGAGCTCTCTGCCTTGCTTTTTTTTCTGCCTCTGAAAGCCTCCGAAACAGAGCTTCAGAAAAAAAGCTTCTGAAGTTCTGTTTGGGGGCTTCTTTTCTGAAGCTCTGTTTGCAGGCTTTTTTTCCTGAAGCTCTGCTTTGGGGGCTTCTTTTCTGAAGCTTCTTTTCCGATGCTTTTTTCAGTCTCTGAAACCTCCCTTTGAGAAGCTGGGAGGGGCTACATTCGGAGTATAAGACGCATCCAGATTTTCACCCTCTTTTTGGGGGGGAAAAAGGTGCATCTTGTACGCTGAAAAATATATTAATAAGAGGGAATTTCTTGCTCATTCCATGTCCAGGCCGCCTCTGGACTGGGAACTAGATCTTACCTCCATACAGCTAGTCTTTCACTTATAACAGTTCATTTAGTGACCGTTTGAATTTACAACGGCACTGAAAAAAGTGACTTACGACCGTTTTTCACACGTACAACCATGGCAGCATCCCTGTGGTCAGGTGATCAAAATTCAGACACTTGGCAGCTGGCTCATGCTTATGACGGTTGCAGTGTCCCAGGGTCACGTGATCCCCTTTTGCGACCTTCTGACAAGCAAAGTCAACGGGGAAGCCCGATTCACTTAACAACCACGTCACTAACTTAACAACTGCAGTGATTCACTTAACAACTGTGGCAAGACAAGTCGTAGAATGCGACAAATCTCACTTAACAAATGTCTCACTTAGCAGCAGAAACTTTGGGCTCAGTAATGGTCATAAGTCTAGGACTAACTCCAGTGGTGACGGGAAAGTACCCTCAGCCGCATTCAAGCAAGCAGGCTTAATTCAGAGGCCAAGCTGGGTACCTGGCTTTGTCCTTTAAGAGCGCTGTCAGAAAATGTCTGAAGATTAGCTTCCTGCAATAGTGCTTTCCTTTGTTTAATGGCAGGGCCGATCCTGCAATTTGGAGACAGCCAGTTTTTGCCTTGATACCTGATGCAAGTTCAGAGCAAGGAATATTAAATATTAAAAGGAATATTAGCAACAAGATTATTGAGGCTGTGTTTGTGTGCATGGAGGTATTAAAAAAAAGTTAAAGGTAATTGTGACTGCACAACTGAAGCCCTGCCCCCTTTTGTTATAAAAGGTAATAGTTCCCCTTGCACATATGTGCTAGTCGTTCCTGACTCTAGGGGGCGGTGCTCATCTCCGTTTCACAGCTGAAGAGCCAGCGCTGTCCGAAGACGTCTCCGTGGTCATGTGGCCAGCATGAATAAACGCCAAAGGCGCACGGAACGCTCTTACTTTCCCACCAAAGGTGGTCCCTATTTTCTACTTGCATGTTTTATGTGCTTTCGAACTGCTAGGTTGGCAGAAGCTGGGACAAGTAATGGGAGCTCACCCCGTTACGCAGCACTAGGGATTCGAACCGCTGAACTGCCGACCTTTCGATCGACAAGCTCAGCATCTTAGCCACTGAAGCACCGTGTCCTTTTCTTATACATGGGTTTTAAAAAAAGGTAGGCAGGGCTATGACCATGGCAGACTTTATTATTTTTTAAACTTCCCTGTGGATGTTTGTGATCAGGAAAATAAGTCCAATGTAGAAAGGATGTAGGTTGTGGGAAACTCCCAGGATGGATTCACGCAACAAATATACAGTTAGTCCTCAATACATGACCACAATTGAGCCCAACATTTCTGTTGTTAAACAAGATAGTTGTTAAGTGACCTTTGCCCCATTTTACAACTTTTCTTGCCACAGTCGTTAAGTGAATCACTACATTTCTAATAAGTTAAATCTTAAGTTAATAACACAGTTGTTAAGTGAATCTGTGCTATCCCTGGGCCGGGATAGCTCAGGCAATAGAGAAGCCTGTTATTAGAACACAGTAGCCTGCAATTACTGCAGGTTCGAGCCCGGCCCAAGGTTGACTCAGCCTTCCATCCTTTATAAGGTAGGTAAAATGAGGACCCAGATTGTTGGGGGGGCAATAAGTTGACTTTGTAAAAATATACAAATAGAATGAGACTATTGCCTTATACACTGTAAGCCGCCCTGAGTCTTCGGAGAAGGGCAGGATATAAATGTAAACAACAGCAAAAAAAATCTGACTCCCGCATTGACTTTGCTTGTCAGAAGGCCACAAAAGGGGATCCACATCACATTGCAACCGTCACAAACGTGAGCCAGTTTGCCAAGCATCTGAATTTTGATCACATGACCATGGGAAAGGGCTGCAATGGTTGTGGGTGTGAAAACGGTCATAAGTCACTTTTTTTCAGTGCCATAACTTTGAATGGTCACTAAACGAATGGTTGCAAGTCAAGGACTACCCCATTGAGTCACCAACCCTTTCAAGGGTGTCTTACATTTGGATTGGGCAGCCTTTGGTCATGGTGGCTGGGGAATTCTGGGAGTTGAAGTCCACCTATTTTAAAGATGCTAAGATTGAGAATTGCTGCTTTAATGCTTTGCCGCGTCAGCTGCTTCACGCAACACCCTGGATCCTTCACTGACTCGGTGAAGGGTGTTGCGTGTGGGAAATAGCCACTGAGCAGACAAACCAACAGCATATGGCATCTTTCATATTCCTGGGACCCACTGGCTTTTTTTAAATTTTATTCCTGCAGGCAACGGGGAAGTGACGGCGCCCGAAGTGGCAACCTGTTGGATGGTGAGGCCTGACTATATGGCATTCAACGGGAATTTGCTGGAGGAAAACATGTACGAATTTCCTGGGATATCTATGGTCGAGGAGGGGAGCCATTCAGAAGCTGCCGTAGAAGCGGCTTCCTTTTGTGCCAAAGGCCCAGGCTGTACCAGCAGCATCCCAGACTCCTTTAATGACCAGAAATCCATGGTTAGAGAGAAACCCTACAAGTGCTCGTTCTGTGGGGAAAGTTTCAAGCAGCGTTCCTACCTGGTCAAACACGAGAGGACCCACACGGGAGAAAAACCCTACAAATGCTCGGTGTGTGGGAAAAGCTTCAGCCAGAGTTCCCACATCATTACGCACGAGAGGACTCACACGGGAGAGAAACCCTACCAGTGCTCGGACTGCGGGAAGAGCTTCAACCGCAAAGCCAACCTCCTGGCGCACGAGAGGACCCACACGGGGGAGAAACCTTACGCCTGTTCAGATTGCGGCAAGTGCTTCAGCCAGAGCTCGTGGCTGATGGCTCACAAAATTATCCACACCGGGGAGAAACCGTTTAAGTGTTTGGTCTGCGGGAAGCGCTTCAATAACCGCTCGAGTCTCATCAAACACAAGAGGTCCCACTCGGAGGAGAAACCGTACATCTGCTCGGACTGCGGGAAGTCCTTCAAGGAGAGCTCTAAGCTTATTAAACACCAAAGGATTCACACGGGCGAGAAACCGTACCGGTGCCCGTTGTGCGGCAAAGGTTTCTGCTTCAAGTCCAGCCTGAGCCAACACGAGCGAACGCACACGGGAGAGAAGCCCTACGCATGCTGCGTTTGCGGGAAAACCTTCCGGCAGAAGTCGCATCTCATCAGGCACGAGAAGATGCACATGGGAGACAAATCCTACCCCTGTTGAGACTGGTGAAAAGCCATCGGCTGGGGGCTCCAGATGGCACAGGATACACGTGTTCTCCCTGCAGGGAGAGATATGGCTGAAGTTCTGCCAGCAGCCCTTGTGGTCTCAGAAGGAAGGAGGAAAAACGAAAAAACGAACGAGTAATTGGAAGGACAGCGATCTGGGACTCGAAACAAATTCATTTAAGCCTGCTTTGTAAATCTTTTTGCAATTTTTTTTTTTTCTAATAAAAGAAAACCAAAGTAGATCTCCCAACTTAGTCTGTCCAGTCCTTGTTTCAAGCTTCTCAGTTTGCCCAGAGTTATGCTTTGAGGTAAGATGGCCGGTCTATAAATGTTATATATAAATACATGAAATATAGAGTCGACCTCCTTAGCAGTCCCGATTAGCAGGGGGCTTCCTTCCTCCTTCAAAGGAGGACGTCTTGCTGATATTGGGGGGAAAGAGGCTGACCCAATGAAGGGAAAAGGAAAACGTGTAAAGGGGAAGCTATGTCCTAAATAACAACCACACTGCAGTGTGTTTTGTGACTGTGGGATTGCGTTGGAGGGTAGTTCCTATACGGAGGTAGGATTCACCTACTTTCCCTACTGGTTCGCAAATGTGAGCGAGCGCACACCTTTTGTGCATGCGCACGGCCTCCAAAATGTGGTTAAATAGGACGGCATTATGTCCGGGCGAGTGGCTGGGGCCTACCACAATCGCCACTACTGGTTCACCCGAACCAGACAGAACTCACTGAATCCCACCACTGTTCTTATATCACCTCTTATCATATTGATTCAGATGAGTCATTAAAACACGAGGGGTTTTAAAGTAATTGTACTATAAAGCCTGGAGATCCAGTTTCATTCCACATAGCATGGCTATAGTATTATTTTTGTTATCTTTTTTTACTCCCCCTGTACTGATATTATCATTATTGGGTTGCTTTGCATACACTGAGAGCTTCTGCATGGGAAACAAATTAATCGTGTTTAATCAAGTTTATTTATTTATTTATTTATCGTGTTTAATCATTTAATCTTGTTTAAGTGTGTTTAATCACGCTTGGCCAAAGTATTCAATTCAATTCTCCAAACTAGGTAACATCTTAATTTTAATTTATTGCTGCCACCTAGTGACCAAGTGTAGAATTGCAGTACATTGCCACAAAGAGGGAGTCAGGCTATTATCCAAAGCACCTGAGGGCAGGACAGGCAGCAATGGATGGAAACCAATCAAGGAGAGAAGCACCCTAGAACTAAGGAGAAATTTCCTGACACTTGGAACAATTAGCTAGTGGAATGGCTTGCCTCCAGAAGTTGTAAATGTTCCAATATATATATCATATAGTTATTTCATGCTTATATATACTGTTATGACAAATAAAATAAAATAAATAAAAAATAAATAAACACTGGAGGTTCTTAAGAAATTGGACATTTGTCTGAAATGGTATAGGTCCTATACCAAAGGATTTCCTGCCTGAGCAGGAGGTTGGACTAAAAGACCTCCAAGGTACTTTCCAACTCTATTGTTCTGTTCTGCCTTGCCTAGGTATTTTTGCCCCATTTGGAGAAAAAGTGGAAATTTATCTTAGTATAATTCAAGGGAAAGACGGGGTCAACTGAAATCTTGCCTACTTTTCTGGGGTGTTGTGGACTGCAAGAAAGGGTAGGGGCTTGTTTTAATATATGGTGGCTCTGTCCTTTTTCAATGCATATTTAAAAGTCTGTAGTCCAGTTTTTCGCGAAGACCAGTCTGTGTTAGGAAATTCTAATTCACTGTTTTACTTCCTATAAGAAAGCACTTAAGGGACACAAGCGGGAAGGTTGCCTGTAACAACTAGATTGCAGGTTGGTCTTTCTGTAAATTTGACATAATTACTGAATATGGAAGGCATGGTTCTCTTTATTCTTTCCTAATCAGACTAGATCCACTAGAATCAACCAGTAATCTCCTAGAAGCAACTTTTTTTTTTGCTCAGTGTTTCTCGAACTTAGCAACTTTAAGCTATTGGACTTCAACTTTCAAAAACACAGTCTGGGGAGTTCTGAATTGGAAGTCCATATAGCTGAAAGTTGCCAAGTTGAAAAACCCTGGCTCAGATTGTTGTGCGAACTAGCCAAATGTGGCTTCTCAATATATACTGATACACAGATAATCCTGAACATACAACAATTCATTTAGTGACCGTTCAAAGTTACAACAACACTGAATAATGTGACTGATGACCGTTTTTGTATAACTTATGAACGGTTGCAGCATTCCCCTGGATCATATGATCAAAATTCAGCCGCTTGGCAAATGAATCATATTTATGACGGTTGCAACGTCCTGGGATCATATACTAACTTCTCAACAAGCAAAGTCAATGAGGAAGCCAGATTCAGGTAACCATGTTACTAATTTAAAAATTCACTTAACAACTGTGGCAAGAAAGGTGGAAAAATGGGGCAAAACTCACTTTAACAGAAATTTTGGGCTTAATTGTGGTTTTAAGTTGAAGACTACCTGTACATTAAAAAAAAACTGCAAGAAAATATAGTTGGTGACTTGGTTAATTTAACATACAAAGTTACAGGCTGTCTAACTTTGCACATTGCATTAACTCAGTCACTGTATTTCGTTCAAATGACTTTTTTAAAGGAGGCTAATGGAAAAATTAGAATTAAATTATGGTTTTAAAATGTCTGTCTATGTATAAGCTGCAGTTTCAAAGGGAGGATATGTGGTACACTTTGCAATTTAAAAAAGATACATTAAATTCCTGAAAACTTCAAGAGTCCAAAAAGTCACCCAAGATGCAAGAACAAAGTGTTTGATATTTCCATGTTACTTTTTCCAAGTCTTTTATTTAGATGACAAGATGACAACTGGTTGGAGATACCATTTAATGAACCATGGGAAAAATATCCATACAAGAGAGAAATTCTATACATGCTTAATTTGTGTGTGGGGAAAATATTTCAAAAATCACATCTTATTAAACAAAAAACCAGCCATACAGATAGAAAACCAAATACATTTTCAACCTGCGAAAAATGTTCTAGTCAAAGATCCCATTTTATTAACCATGAAAGAAGTTTGGGGGGGGGTTGCTTGTTCCATCTGAGGTAAAAAAACCTGAGTTGTAAAGCACCCCTCATCAGTCACGAAAGAATACATACAGGAGAAAAACCATATCAATGCTCTGTGTGTTTCTCTCAGAATGCTGGCCTTTACTTCACATGAAGATTCCTCATGGAGGAGTAAAACCGTATTTGTGGTCCACGTGGACAAAATGCTTTAGTAACAAGCATGTATGCTTAGACACGAGCAAGTTCATCTGGGGAAGGTACCTTTGTCCCACCTGTGGCAAGAGGTTTACCTTGTCCTCCAGTCTTCTCTAGCATAGAAGAATTCATACAGCAGAAATGCCGTATAAATACATACTCGATTTACGGAAAAGGCTTCCGTCATAAAAACAACTGAGACGTAAGAGAAACCATACAGGAGAAAAACCATATATGTGCTTGGTCTGTAGGAACGGTTTTAACTGGAAAAGCCACCTGGTTGTCCAGGGGAAGAGGCCATAAGGAAGAAAAATCACACCCATGCATGGGAAATGCTCAAACCAAAGATTCAATCTTCTTAGTCACAAAAAGCCTCATATCCAAGGGACAACCTATAGGAGAGACGCCATATAAATGCTCCGTGTTTAGAAAAGGGAGGAGCGAGAGAACTAACTTGATTTCACAGGAAAGCACTCCCACACAAGAAAAATGTATTAACCGTGGGTGTTCTGTGGGAAAAGCTTCAACCTCACTAACCGTGAAAAAGACCAGTCTGGAAAAATTCCGCATACATGCTCAGTCTGGGGGAGAAGCTGAAGCGGTAAAACCAACTTTCTCAGATGTATGAGAAACCCACACGGGGGCGATGCCATGTTCGTGCTCCGTCTGCAGGAAAAGGTTTGCCAATGAATCCCACGAAAGTATCCACACTGTTCAGTCTGTGGGAAGAACTTCAAGCACAGAACAAGTTACACTGAAAAATCCACACCCAGGGAAAGCGGTAAACGTGCTCTGTCTGCGTTAGGAAGTTCAGCCGTCAATAACTTCTGGAAGAATCCACATAGGGGAGAAACGGTATCCATACGGGGGATTGCGGGAAAAAGGTTCAGCAAAAAAACTGAGCCCTACGTCCCATGTGGCCTCCCACACAGGAGAGAGAAATCACACATGCTCTGTCTGTGAGAAACGTTTTTGGAGGAGATCAAGCCTCATGTATCATGAGAGAATCCATACAGAAGAAAACCCACAGAGATGTCCGGCTTGTGGGAAAAGTTTCTGGTCCAAAGCATACCTGAGGATAAATTGAGAAAAAAAAAAAATCCAGGTGAGATGGAAGAGTCTCTATGTATATAGTTTTTGTTTACTCTCCAGGAACATCTGAAAAGGATGACACAAGGAGGCAAAATGTCAAAAGCAGAATCAGGTTGCAAGTTGCACACTATTCCAATGTGCGTTGTGACTTTGTATGCCTTACAACAGCATTTCTCAATCTTGACCGCATTAATTCCCCAGCTAGAATGGGGAAAATATTTTTATTTTTCATTTTATCTTATGTCTATGGAGATTCTCAGACATCCAAGGTCATGGTTATCCCAAAGGTGCTTCCCCCGCCCTCACCTTTCAAGAGGCAACTGGACTTTCTGGTTTTTCTTTGAAGACGTTTCACTTCTCATCCAAGAAGCTTCTTCAGCTCTGAAGAAGAAGAAGGGTTGGTTCTTTAGATGGCTTGTACAGAGCCTGAAGCTATGGGGCAGAAAGAGCTTAAGCAGGCTTTCATGCCTAAGCGAGGACTAGAACCATGGTTTCCCCGTTTCTAAATTAGCATGATTTGCCGGTTCTCCGAACTGCACAAAATCGTAACAACAGGTTCGCCAGAACAGGTGCGAACCGGTTGAATCCCACCCATCATTAGGGCAAAGAAGTGATGTTGATTTGGCCATGCCCATCCAGCTGCACAGCCACCGAACCGATAGTAAAAATTTTTGAATCCCACCATTGTATGCATGCCTGTCCTTAACACAAACCCATCCTCTCACACACCCCACACTGGGTCGCCAATCTGGAAAGGTTGGTGTTTGCTGCTATAGTTAAGTAATGTTTCCAATTAGTATTTTCTCCCTTCTGAAATTGCTTCTGGTGAAAATTCTGGTGAAATTGCTTCAACGCAATTGGTACTAAATTAGTAGGGACAGCAACATCTACTTCTTTCCAGAAAAAATGTAACTCAGTTGCTGATAAAAACATTACATGCTACTGTCAGTGATATAAGGAGGTGTCATTTCAATCTGTGTCATACCTGGATTACAATTCTGGTTGAATTCATTCATGATGAAGTACAATAGATGAACTATATGGTAGTGTGTCTTGTCTGAACTATGCCCATCCGATTAGATGAAGTTCAATGCATCCTGTGAACGGAAGAGGAGTGAATTTAATAAACCACAACTCAATCAATGTTGCGTAAACAAGTCATATGAACCCAGCCGCTGGGCCCACAGTAGAACTACACTGCTGCATTTTTCCCTAGCAAGCTTGGCTTAATACAATCTTTAAAATATGTGCCTTCCATCAGAGAGTAGGCTGGCTATAAACCAACTGCAAAATGCTGGAAATATATTTAAGGGTGCTGCTGGTACAGTCCTGTGTGGACTGTACCAGCAGTTATTACAAATGTATGAAAAGACAGAAATCTTAGATTCATACTCTCTTGGCATTCTTTACGCAATTCTAGTTTTGGTGCGCATGGCAAGGCCATATCGCCTCATAAATCTGAAGCACCACGATGACGATCCAATAAAATCCCGAATGCCTTTCTGTGCAGCAATGCGTTTGGCTTCATACATCACCATTTTTGCGGTGACTGCGAAGCCACTGTTCCGGTGACCTGTGATCCAGTCTCTCATGTCCTCCTCTAACTGGGGCCACTTTGCAGGAACCCTACGGAAGTTGTGCTTGCTTTTATCCTTTACCTTTTGCAGCTGTTCCACCTGTTTCCTCCACCCTCTTATCATTTTTTCAGTTGGAGGTGGTCCAAAAAGCTTCTCCGCTGCTCTGTTTCCATGCTCCTGAGCATATTTCACAACTTCCAGCTTGTAAGAGATTTGTATGCTTGCCTTCTTGGCTTTGACATTTTTCTGCAAGAAAGAACAATATGGTGTCCTTTATAACAATGCAGAGTACTGTAGCTGAAACCATGTTCATTGATACGCACAAACTAGGGTAGCTCATTATGCCCCTGCCCTAAACTACAGTAACAATAGCAAGCTGAGAATTTTAGGACACTGATGATTTGTTTCCTCCCTAACCCTAACCCTAACCCTAACCCTAGGGTCTGCAAACTTGGCTTTTTTAAGACTTCTGGACTTCAACTCCCAGAGTTCCTCAGTGTTGTGTCTCGCCCACTTTCACCGCAGCCGGGGCCTTCTTATCTGCTTCCAAATGCTGAGGAATGTCCTAGTATGCCTCCCGGCCCCAGCCCTGGCTCCATGCCCAGACAGGCTGAAGAAGAAGAAGTACCTCCAGCCCCCAGCTCTGGCTCCATGCCCAGGCAAGCGGAGCAACTGGACCCCTCCCCCTCCCCCACAGCATGTGAGCCTGAGGAAGGTCAATTGCCAACAGCTGCAGACTGGAGTGACCTTCGCTTCAGAAGAATTGATAGGCGGCGGCGTCAGAAGGAAGGGAGGGGCAGGCCTGGATAAGTGCTGAGTCATGGAGCCACACCCCATGGCCTATATAAAGGATCTGCTTTCTGGCAGTCTCTGAGTCAGGCAAAGTCTAACATATCTTGCTGAAGTCACTTTCTGGTCTCCTGCCTGCCTTGAGGACTTTGCTAGGACTTTGGCAGAGCTGCAGAGGCACGCCTGATTCGGATTTCCCTGACCCGGCCGTCAGTGGAGGAGTGGGACACGACACTCAGCCAGCAAGTCTTAAAAGAGCCAAATTTGCAGACCCCTGCCCTCAACTTATAGTGCTAACCCTAACCCGTTATAAACAGATGCTAACCTTAACCCTTAACCCCTAGGGGTCTTCAAACGTGATTACTTTAAGACTTGTGGACTTCTGCATTATGTTGAAATTGCACAAAAGATTTGTAATCAACCAACCGACACACTGTTTTTGTACTGAAGATGTTTTTATGTTTGTTTGTCTAGACCCTCCGGAAGTCAGGAAATGGGCTGTTTCTAGCCTCCATGGGGGTGGGGAAGGCAATTTTTACCCTCCCCAGGCTCCAAGAAAGCCTTTGGCCTACCGGGCCCACTGTGCCATAAGTGGGGGGAGTGTGTGTGGGGTCATGGGCCACATTTAATTATGGGTGTGGGCACACGCATGGGTGACCCCCCCCTGGATTTTGGCATGCAAGGCCATAAAGGTTAGCAATCACTGCACTAGATGGTTTTTTTGCAATGAGTTATGTGCCATAAAGTCGTTTTAAACTCCTAGCTACCACTTAAGATGCATTTTCTCCAGAATGATTAAATGGCACTGCAACAGAATCTATTACCCTTGCTGCTGCTTCTCCTTTTTAACAGAATCTAACAGAATAATAATAAGAGTTGGAAAGGGAACTTAGAGGTCTTCTAGTCCAGCCCCCTGCTCTAGCAGGAGACCCTATACCATTCCAGATAAGTGGCAGTCCAAGTCTCTTCTTAAAGGGGCGTGCATAAGCGCACCTGCATGCCTACCATCCCTGTCCTAATATTCCTTTTTTACTTACTCTTTTCATGTACTGAAATTATGTTTATACTTTTACCTGTTATCTTATATGACTGGCAAAATAAATAAATAAATAAATAAATAAATAAATAAATAAATAAATAAATACATACATACATACATACATACATACATACATACATACATGCCCCATTCACAACTTCTAAAGGCAATCTGCTTCCATTTCCCAGATCAGAGCCTGAAGTAGGACAAGGAGTGACTCTTAAGAAAGTATTTGAAACCGCCCCCCTCCCAGCACCATTAACCAGCTTCCAACAACATCCCAAAAGCCTTAAGGGCAGCTGGGGAAGGGGTTGTAAAACTTTCTTAGGCTACTTTTAAATTGAGATGGGGTGGGGCTGGGAATTGCACCTTAAAATCCATCTCAATGGATTAATCCCAATGTGGAGGTGCACCTCATCTGGAATTTCCTCTGTTTAGTAATTGTAATGTTATAGCTCTATTGGCATTTTACATTTTTATTTTATTGCAATGTAAGCCAACCAGCATTGCTTTCTATGGGTGGCGTAGGAATGTAGTAACTAAAAATAAATTTCCTATACTGAGTAAACTGTGGATATGATCTCTAAACTTGCTTTTCTTTTTCTGGCATTTTCTCCAGAATGATTAAACGTGCTCATCCGCACTTCCCCTTTCTACTGGTTCTCTCCTCATTCCTTCCACCTTTCCCAAATCAGAGCTCGAAGTAAGACAATGAGGGACCCTTTGAAATATTTGAAACCTTCCCTGCCCCGCCAGTACCATTAACCTAGCTCCCAACAACACCCCAAAAAGCCTTTTAAGGATAAGCTCAACGTTTGTAAAAGTTCCTTACAACCATTTGTAAAATGGAGACGACAGAATCGCGCCTTAAAACCCACCGCCCCCAATACCGCGGTTGCATCTCAGCAGGAGTTTTCGCTACTGTTTGCAATTTTAGTTCTCTGTATATTTGCATTTTACATTCCTAGTTTATTGCATCGAAAGGCGCCCAGAGATGGGGAGATGGGTGGCGTAGTAAGGAATGCAACAAAATAAATCAATTTCCTATAATGAGTAAACAGGGAGTGGCGATTCTCCGTAAACTTGCTTTTCTTTTTCTGGCATTTCCTCCAGAACGATGCACATTTAATATTTGTAATGTTAGCTCTCTCTCTCTATTTGTATTTCATATTGGTAAAGCAAATTATTTGTAGCTCAGGGTTGAACTAAGGGGTCCTTGGTACTCTCTGCGGTTGCTTATTTTCTTGCAGAGGTTTCATGACCCAAACTAGGCTAACATCACTAGTACTACCGTAGTAGTCCTACTATCTCCCACCGCGATAACTAGCACTGATGATATTACTCCGTTTGGGTCATGAAACGTTTGCAAGAAAACAAGCAAAAGTAGAGAGAGCACCAAGGACCTCCGTTATTTCATATCCCTCTTTCTTTATTACACCCTAAACCGTCCAGAGTCGCTTTCGATGGGGCGAGGAGTGGCGTGGAAATTTAATAAATAACCAAAACAGCACTAGCAACAGCACTTGTATATCACTTCACGGTGCTTTACAGCCCCTCTAAGCGGTTTGTAGGGTCAACATATTAAACCCCCCCCTCCTCATTTTGCCCACCTCCGAAGTATGGAAGGCTTTGTTGTTATAAAACCGGCTAGTTTATATTATGGTGGAAAAGTAAAAAAAGCTGAGAGCTTCGATGTTAATGCTCCATTCTACTGCAACAGAGGGAGTCGAAAGTCAAGTTGGTTTCTCCCCCCCCCTTTCTCCCTCCCCTCCTCACTTTTCTTTCCCCTCCCCACTTCGTCCTACTTACTATTTGCTTTTGTATTTTTTATTCTATAATTTAATACAATGATGGAAGTCTGAGTCCGCGTTGAGCTCGTGAAGCTCGGAGGAACAAACACATTTCCTACACTGAGTAAGCAGGGAGTGGCGATGACTTCCCAAGGTCGCTTTCTTTTCCTGAGCAAGCTGCGCAACGACCCACCTTATTTGCCCCGTTTTATGTTTTTGCAAGCGGACTTTCCCGAAGGAGCCGAATCCGAAAAGGCAAGGAGTGGAAAGAAACTTTTAAAACTTTCAAACCGGGGCAGACGGTCATGGCTGCTGCAGCCGGGAGTCCCCTCCGGGATCTCTGCGACGAAGTCACTTGTCCCATCTGCCTGGAGTATTTCAAGGACCCAGTGACCATAACCACGTGCGGCCACAATTTCTGCCCCACCTGCCTGAGCAGCTACTGCCAAGGACCCTGTTTGGAACCCTCACCACATCTCTGACATCAATACAATTGAACTCGTCCAGAAATATTTTACAAGGAGAGTTCTCCATTCCTCTGAAAACAATAAAATACCTTATCCCACCAGACTTGAAATCCTGGGCTTAGAAAACTTGGAACTCCGTCGCCTTCGACAAGACCTAAGTTTAACTCACAGAATCATCTATTGTAATGTCCTTCCTGTTAAAGACTACTTCAGCTTTAATTGCAATAATAATAATGCAACCAATAGATTTAAACTTTAATCTAGATTGCAGAAAATATGACTTCTGTAACAGAATCATCAGTGTTTGGAATACTTTACCTGACTCTGTGGTCTCTTCCCATAATCCTAAAAGCTTTAACCAAAAACTTTCTACTATTGACCTCACCCCATTCCTAAGAGGACCATAAGGGGTGTACATAAGCGCACAAACGTGCCTACCATTCCTGTCCTATTGTTTTTTCTTTTCTCCTTCCTATATACATATATGCTTATACCTCCTTATATTTACTCATATATGTGTTTACATATTATATAATCTTTTTGTATGATACCTACATATATTGTTATGACAAAATAAATAAATAAATTAAATAAATAAATAAAAGCGGCACTTTCTGCCCCCAGTGCAGAAATACCTTCGATGGCGGACAAAACATCATCCCCAGCCGCCGCTGGCCAACGTGGTGCAGATCGTGAAGGAGTTCCGACCGGCGGAAAAAAAAGCCAGGCAAAGCCAACTTGTGCGAAAAGTACCACCGACCCGTGCAAGTCTCTTGCCAGCACCAAACCGTCCTCCACTGCGACATCTGCGGTACCACCAAGCAGCCCAAGAGCAACCACGGGAGCCCAACCATGCAGAAAGCCAACGATGCAAATCAGGTGAGCAATAAAAAAAATCTTACTCGTTTGGATCCGGATTGCTTTTTCCTCCTTTCCAAAACTCAGACCCGCCCAATCCCGGTTTTGCAAACCTGCCCCTAGGAAGGAGGGTGGGGGTAGGATTGAAGGAAGGTCGTCAATGCGCATGCTCAGTAACAACGATGAGCGGTCAATTCCCAATTAAGTGATCCGAAGCCGGCTGGCTGCAGTTTGTTGTTGGCTGGCGAGGCGTTTAAAAGACGATTTGTCGGTGATTTATTTTGCAGCTCTTTGCTTCTTCTTCTTTTTTTTTTTTTTTTGCTTTTTTAAAAATTGCAATTAGAAGGTGGTTAGAGGATGCTTTAGGGTTGCTTTTGCAGCGTTCGCAGCCACGCCCCTGCCTGCCAACATTTCTATGTTGCATTTCCCGAATAAAGCAGCTTTACCAAAAAAAGAAAAGGTTGCAAATTGAAATCATTGGCATTAATTTCCGGCACCAACTGACACACTATTGGGCTAAAAGACCCGTGTGATCTTCGCTATTCGGGGCGGCTATTTCCCCAGTAATAATGCCGATGTGCGTGCAAATGAATCTTGGAGAAAATACTCAGCCCTGGTACTTTCCAAAGAAGGAAAGGAAGACAGTGCTGGGAAATAGATGAGAAATGACCACGTTTATTAAAAGCACCATCCCCCCCTACCTCCAGATCGTGGAGAGAGAAGGCGAGTCCTTTTTAATGGGTATCAGCATAAAGATCAGTGAAGCAGACTGAATAAGCAAAAAGTTTTTGTTTGCAACTCATGATTAAAGCTAGGAGCAGGGCTGATCACCAAGTACTCACTGATCAAAAAGTGGTTTTAAAAAGGCAAATGGCAGCGCCAACACAAAAGATTTGGATTTAAACCTACAGTGCTGCCTTATTAACCGTTTGTTTTCCTTATAAGCCTGATCTAAGAAATCCTTTTTTTTTTGTCACAACAGTATACACAAACATCATCATAAATAAAAAGCGGCACTTTCTGCCCCAGTGCAGAAATACCTTCGATGGCGGACAAAACATCATCCCCAGCCGCCGCTGGCCAACGTGGTGCAGATCGTGAAGGAGTTCCGACCGGCGGAAAAAAAAGCCAGGCAAAGCCAACTTGTGCGAAAAGTACCACCGACCCGTGCAAGTCTCTTGCCAGCACCAAACCGTCCTCCACTGCGACATCTGCGGTACCACCAAGCAGCCCAAGAGCAACCACGGGAGCCCAACCATGCAGAAAGCCAACGATGCAAATCAGGTGAGCAATAAAAAAAATCTTACTCGTTTGGATCCGGATTCCTTTTTCCTCCTTTCCAAAACTCAGACCCGCCCAATCCCGGTTTTGCAAACCTGCCCCTAGGAAGGAGGGTGGGGGGGAGGATTGAAGGAAGGTCGTCAATGCGCATGCTCAGTAACAACGATGAGCGGTCAATTCCCAATTAAGAGATCCGAAGCCGGCTGGCTGCGGTTTGTTGTTGGCTGGCGAGGCGTTTAAAAGACGATTTGTCGGTGATTTATTTTGCAGCTCTTTGCTTCTTCTTCTTCTTTTTTTTTTTTTGCTTTTTTAAAAATTGCAATTAGAAGGTGGTTAGAGGATGCTTTAGGGTTGCTTTTGCAGCGTTCGCAGCCACGCCCCTGCCTGCCAACATTTCTATGTTGCATTTCCCGAATAAAGCAGCTTTACCAAAAAAAAAAAAGGTTGCAAATTGAAATCATTGGCATTAATTTCCGGCACCAACTGACACACTATTGGGCTAAAAGACCCGTGTGATCTTCGCTATTCGGGGCGGCTATTTCCCCAGTAATAATGCCGATGTGCGTGCAAATGAATCTTGGAGAAAATACTCAGCCCTGGTACTTTCCAAAGAAGGAAAGGAAGACAGTGCTGGGAAATAGATGAGAAATGACCACGTTTATTAAAAGCACCATCCCCCCCTACCTCCAGATCGTGGAGAGAGAAGGCGAGTCCTTTTTAATGGGTATCAGCATAAAGATCAATGAAGCAGACTGAATAAGCAAAAAGTTTTTGTTTGCAACTCATGATTAAAGCTAGGAGCAGGGCTGATCACCAAGTACTCACTGATCAAAAAGTGGTTTTAAAAAGGCAAATGGCAGCGCCAACACAAAAGATTTGGATTTAAACCTACAGTGCTGCCTTATGAACCGTTTGTTTTCCTTATAAGCCTGATCTAAGAAATCCTTTTTTTTTTGTCACAACAGTATACACAAACATCATCATAAATAAAAACAAGATATCATGAAAGAAATATATGTATATATAAGTAAAAACATGCAACAACTATGTTAATTTGATATAATGAAGGGAACAATAGGACAGGAATGGTAGGCACTTTGTGCTCTTATGCACACCCCTTATAGTCCTTTTAGGAATGGAGTGAGGTCAATAATAGACAGTTTTTGGGTTGAAGATTTTGGGATTTTGAATAGAGACTATGGAGTCAGGTAATGACTTCCAAGCGTTAACAACTCTGTTACAGAAGTCATATTTTCTGCAATCAAGTTTGATTTAATTTAATTTTAATTTTAATTTAATTTTAAATTTTAATTTTAATTTAATTTAAGTTTGTAAAACTTAAAGTTTTACAAGCAATATTTGGATTTGAATCAGCTGAATGGGGAGTGAAATGAAATGCATCTGATTCACCAAGATAGGTGATAGTTAAAAAGAGGATTTAGTGCTGTAGGAATTTAGCACCCACCCCCCTCCTAGAAGAATGAAATATTTTAGAAAATATTTAAAAAGGCAGAATATATTTCCCTGGATGAGAAATGGAGAAACATGTTTTAAAGACAAAGCAGCTTCCTGACTCCCCCCCACCTTTGTCAATGGGCCATTAAAAGCCTCAGCTAAGCTCACTCATTCTCCCCACCTTTCTCAATGGGCCATCATCATCTGCAACATAATAGAACCCATCTAGAACAGAAACTCACCACATGGCACCTGGGAAGATTACATCAGCCAGCAAGGCTAGCTAAGACCCCCCACCCCCTGGGAGTCTGACAGCCAATCAGGATACTCTTCCTGTGCCCCAGAAAGTTCAAAGCTCAGAAAAAGCATAAAACCAGGGAGCGCACAGGATCCCTTCCCTTTTCTGTTCAGGAACTCAAGCCATGTGATCCTGACCACCATTAAACCATCTTTCCAAGCAGTCTCCATGTTTCCAGTGTCTTTGTCCCCACTTGGAACTGAACCCAGATGGATATTTCTTCCAACAGTGCTTGATAGGAATTCTTCAAATACAAAATGTGCTACTTGATTCGGCCCAAAAGATGAGAGCTCAGCCAATAAGCTAGTTTCTTTAAATATAATTTTGACTATAGAAAGGTTTCAAAAAACGGAAACAATTCAAATAATGAAAAAAAAGAGTAAAGGAAAGTACGGTAACAAGGAAGTATATAAAGAAATGGCTTCTGGTTTTTACAGCAATTTTGAGTACTGCCCTGTACTTTACTTTTAAAGTAAATTACTTTTTACTCTTTTAAAAGTACTTTTTACTTTTACTGTACTTTACTGTATTTTACTTCCTCTCTTAAATTACCACATAATTTCCTTCTTTTCTTAATCTACCCTTTCTAATAATCAAACCAATAAATCACACCAATAAACTGACTTCCAAAGATCAATTAAATCTTGGTTGTCATTTTCTCCCTAGGAATTCATTGTCAATTTTCTGGAGATACTGAAGGAGGGCAAACAAAATAATTTTGGCACATCAGTCAGGTGGAGAGAAGGAAAGCAAGGACTTGCTGGTAAATTGTTGTCCCTGCCAAGTGAACAGGGAAAAAAGGACTTAAAGCCACATTGTGATTAGAAATACAGATAGTCCTCAACCTACAACCAAAATTGAGCCCGAAATTTATGTTGCTAAGTGAGAAATTTATTGAATTTTTATTAAGTGCCCCATTTTACAACTTTTCTTGCCACATTTGTTAAGGTGAATAGCTCCAGTTGTTAAATTTAGTAAAATGGTTGTTAAGTGAATCTGACGTCCCCATTGACTTTATTTGTCAGAAGGTCGTGAAAGAGAATGATGTGACCCTGGGACACTGCAACCGTCATAAATATGAGTCAGTTGCCAAGTGTCTGAATTTTGATCACATGACCATGGGGATGCCGCAATGGTCCTAAGTGTAAAAAATGGTCCTAAGTTACTTTTTTCAATGCCGTTGTAACTTCGAATGGTCACTAAGCAAACTTGTAAATTGACGACTATCTGTAGTGATTGGTAAATATGTATGATTATTATGGTTGGTTTCACAGTCAGCTATACGTTTATACTGAATTTAACATTTTTGTCCACCTATCGAGCCCTACCTAAGGACCTGAGATAGACAGGTGTTATTTGATGCTTCAAAATTTGATGCTTCCACAGAATATAAACTGTTCCAAGTAAAGCTGCCTTTTGCAATGGATGACGGTGAATTTTGTCAATGGCCGATGATGTTAAGTGCTCCACGATGAAGGAGCCCCTGAGCTGGAAGATGCAGATGAGTTCGTGCAGTCTCTAAGGACACAGCTAACCTAGAGGAAGCTGAAGCAGAGATAAAAGGCTTGAAGAAGCATGGCTGACCCCCCAAAGAATATGTGTGGAAGTTCAGGAGAGTAGCAGGCAAGCTGTGAGACTGGGCAGAGCGTCTGTTCATTCACTATTTCAAAGAGGGCTTGGATTTGGCCCTCAGGCAAGCGTGTGCCTTCTGGGGTGTTCCAAACAAGGTACAATACTTAATGATAGTCATAGCGTACAAATAAGCAATCAGGAAACAATATCAATATAAATCGTATGGATACAAGCAACAAAGTTACAGTCATACGGTCATAAGTGGGAGGAGATGGGTGATAGGAATGATGAGAAGATTAAGAATAGTAGTAGTGCAGACTTAGTGAATAGTTTGACAGTGTTGAGGGAATTATTTGTTTAGCAAAGTGATGGCGTTTGGGAAAAAACTGTTCTTGTGTCTAGTTGTTCTGGTATGCAGAGCCCTATAGCTTCATATATATGGGTGTGTGTGTGTGTGTTTGTGTATGTGTGTGTATAGAGTAAAAAACATGATGGAAATTACAGTAGCAAGTAATTTATCTTCAGACCAAAACTATTATTGTAAAATAAAGACTGTGATGTATGCTGTTCCTTCAATTTTTAATTATATTCTACAGTCATTATATTTAATTGTGATGAAAGTCAAATGATTAAAGTGCTTGTAACATTGACATTTGGAACAGTGATTGATATTGACAAACTATCCGTTATAATCCTAATTGACAACAACTTACCATATTTTTCGGAGTATAAGACACACTTCCCCCCCCAAAAGAGGGTGAAAATTTGGGTGCATCTTATATACCGAATATAGCCCCACCCACTCACTGGCCCCCACCCTTTGGCCTCTGCTCCCCACCAATTTACCTCCTGGCAGCAAGCAGCAAGAAGAAACAGCCCCTTTCAGCTTCAGCACAGCCTAATTAGCACACGTTGATTGTCGGTTGGATCGACCTCCCAACCCTCAGCTCTTTCAGGCTGCAGGGATTGCCATTACCTATTGCTGCATGGGACTCTGCTGCTTGCTGAAAGGAGGTAAATTGCTGGGAGCAGATTTTTTTCCTTGTGCCAATCATGCAATGCTGAAAATGAAAATGAAAGTAAAGCAGGCTGTTTGCTGTTTGCTGCAACGAGGCAAAATTGCTGGGAGGCAGAGGCAGATTTCTTTTTCTTTTTTTCCTCACCAAAAATGCTAGGTGCGTCTTATATTCCGGAGCGCCTTATAATGTGAAAAATATGGTAAGTATATGGTAAGTATGAAGCAGCAATGTGCTGCAATGTGCTGCTAAAAAAGCCAAGGCAGTTGCATCAATAGAGGGATAGTATTACTGGTTGTACCTCTAATTTTCCCTGTAATTTTCGACTAAGCTGGGGTCTCCTTTTTTGAAGATGGGGATGACTGTGGCCAGTGACCACAGTTTGGGAAGGGAACTGGTAGTGAAAGCTTTATCAAAGATTATGCTTAGGGGTTCTGCTATATTAGTGGAAAGTTTTTTTAAGAAGTAGGCACATAGTCCATCGGGTCCAATAGATAGCGATGGTTTTATGTTATGAAGAGCTTTTCCAACATTTTCTTCTGTGAAGTCTATATGAGTTAAGTCATCATGTTCATTGCTGGTACGTTTGTGGAATGTCGGATATGTGTCATCGCTGTTAACAAAAACTGAGCCAAAGAATATGTTGAAGAGGTTGGCTTTAACTGTTTCGTCATTGCATTCTTTGTTGTTAGAATCTTTTAGTGGTGGGATGGATCTTGTGTCTTTAAGTTTATTGTTAACAAAATTATAAAAGGCACGATTGGAATTTGTGCGCAGAAGGTCCTCTTCTTGTTTGGTGTGGTAATTTGTGCATTCAGTTTTTATTTGGTTGCATATATTTCTGTAGCGGTTTTTGAAATTTGCTACAAAGCCTTTTTTGTTTCTTTTCCAGAGGGATTTTTTTTTTGATTGAAGCTTTTTTATTGATATGGGTAGTTTGCTTTTCCTGATCATGGTTGTCATTTGTGGTACATATAGTTTAATGACTCTATTGATTTCAAGTAGGAAAACTCTATAGTGGTCTTCAGCAGTTATGCAGTTTGCAAACAGATTTTGCCAGTCCAGAAATGAAAGATCGTTGTTTATAAGGTCGTAGTTGGCTTTTTTGAAGTTGTAGATGGGGATACTATTGTTATGACGATTTGAGTATGGACGTATATTGAGACGAAAATCAATCATGCAGTGGTCACTGTTGGAAAAAGGTTCTTTAATTTGTAGTCCATAAATTGAGTTTGGATTGTTGCAGAAGATGAGGTCAAGGCAGTTGTTGAGTCTTGTATTGTTAGTTACAAGTTGTTCAAGACCTAGGTTTGTAACAGTGTTGTATAGTGTAGTATCTATAGTGTAGATATCTATGGACATGCCTGCATCAGCTCCTTCAAGAACCTGTACCTCTCGTGTCGGCAGAGGAGGCATGCTGTGGGTCCCGTTAGCCCAATTATTCCGGCAGGTGGGGTCCAGGAGGAACAGTTATCTGCTGTTCCTCCTGCTTTCTGGAACATCTTGGCTGCCCCCAATATGTGGGTGGCCCCAGCCCTCCTATCTTTTCATAAGGCATGGTCTTGGCAGTCAGCTTGGGGTCCCAGGGGGGACAGTGCAAAGGAGGTTGATTGAGTAATAACATATCCTAAACCCATCCCATGGAACCCCAGCCCTCCCCGTGTGTCTTTGGTTTCAATGTTTGTTTTTAACTTTTTATGTCTTAACTTAGATGTAATTGTAAGCCTCCCAGAGTTATCTTATAGTATGATGGGCGGCCAATAAATGTTATAAACAAACAAACAAACAAATAAGTAACTCTACATATTGTACAAAAATACACAGCTATTTTTTTCAGCAATCCTATAATAGGCAGGGGAAAGCTGCCATACCAAGGTCATGCAGATGAGACTGCATATTAAATATAACTATGGCTAACTCCCCAGCTGATCTCACAGGCCATGATTCTCCTGGGCAAGAGCTTCCATCTTGTTGCTCAATGACAAGGAAAAAAGGGAGGGGAGTAAAAAGAAGCTTTTACATTGGGGCTTTTTTGTTGTGCACCTCTTCAGAAGCCTGACTGATCTTAGGCACTGTTAAGGGGAATACTTGCTTCTTCAAATCCCAACAGCAAGGTGGCAGGAAATAGCAGTTAACTGTAAATAAGGCATAACTCAGGAAGGCACATTTCCAAGCTGAGTAGCTCCAAACTGAAGCCAAAGTTCTATAATGCCAGATCAAGGGAGAAATGATGTCATGATTAGTCAACAAGTTGGGGTCATAAATATCATATTTTTAAGACTATTAGATGATCCGAACTTTAAGACGCACCTAAGAAGAAAACAAGAAAAAAAATCTGCCTCTGCCTCCCAGCAATTTGCCTCCTTGCAGCAAACAGCAAACATTCTGGTCAGCTTCAGCACAGCCTGACTTAGCATGAGCAGCTGATTGGTGGTTGGATCTACTTCTGGAAATACCACCTATCAGCTGTTTCAGACTGCGGGGATCACCACTGTCCATCGCTGCCATCACCACCCATCGCCGCCGCCACAATCGCCATCTTTGCACGCCCCATTTTCTCCCTCCATGCATCCGTGGAAGACTGTATTAATATACTTTAGAAAGGTCTTCTTTCATAGGTCGATTGTACCTCTGTCCATGGGCAGGATTGCTACTGGACTGAAATGATTGTTACCAGGTGGATCACTGACTAACCTCTTCCCTTCCAAAAAGGGGAACAACTGGAAGGATGGTCTGAAATACATTCTGGAATGACTCTCAAAAGCCCTTAAAGACTCCCCAAGTCTTTATCATTGATCTTTTGTTGTAGGAGAAGAAAAGTCCTTCAAAAGAACACCAAGTTGATTTTGAAGTGACAATATTTTTAATGTTCCTGAATCAGAGGTGGGTTTCAGCTGGTTCTGATCAGTTCTTGTGAACCGGTAGTGGAAATTTTGAGTAGTTCGGAGAACCAGTAAATACTATCTCTGCCTGGCCCTGCCCCCAATCTATTCGCTGCCTCCCAGTCTCCCAGCTGATCAGCTAAAAGGAAAAAATCAGGGCTCACTTTTCAGCTGGGAGATCGCTTGGCAAAGAAGAAGAAAAAACAAGACGCCATCGCTTTAAATTGACAAGCTATGAGGCAGCTGCTGGAAGGAGGTTTTTACTTGCAGAAGTGAAGTGACATTTAGCAGTTCTTTTCTGGGTCAGCTGAACAATCAACTAGATAAGGGGAGGGATTCTTATATGGTACTATGTTTTTGAAGTTTTGGGGTTTATGCAACATGGGCTTTGTGTTTCTAAAAAGGTTTGGGTGATTTCCATTGTGAAAAATCCTGTCATATGAGTTTTCTGCCTGCTTGTAAATGGAGCCAACCTTCTGGCTTTTACTTTCTATTATCTATAACAGTGGTTCTCAACCTTTATAGTGCTGCGACCCCTTTAATACAATTCCCCACGATGTGGCGACCCCAACCGTAAAATTATTTTCGTTTTGAATTTATCGCGCCTGAAGCCGTATTGGCTAGCGATCTGAACTGCTTGCGATTGCCTTGAGGACGGAGGCATTAAAGCGGAGACTCCTCCCCTATTAAGTTTATGGCGCCTGAAGCCAGATTAGGCTAGCGATTGGGAGTGATTGCAGCTGGCTTGAGAGGGAGACATCAGAGCAAAGATTTCTCTTTTTTAATTCATCGCGTCTGAAGCCGAATTCGGCTAGCGATTTGAAGAGCCTGCAGCTGGCTTGTGGAGTCAACTATTGGGGCGCGATTCTTCGACTTGCAAGTATACTTCCCATATTTCCGATGGTCTTAGGCGACCCCTGGCAAATCGTCATTCAACCCCCAACGGGGTCCCAACCCACAGGTTGAGAACCGCTGATCTATAAGCACAGGTAGCTGTTTTCTTCTTACAAAGTTTCCTTTGTGCAGCTTGCAGGAATGTGGAATGAGTATCAGGCAGGTTCCTTTGTTAGCAGCTTGATTTTTCCTTGCTTTTCTGGGAGCCTTTTCTTATAAGTAATATTTTATTTGGGGAAATGAAGAGGGAAGAGTTTGATTTCTTCCCTGAGCAGGTTAGTGGGGTGGGGAGGGAATGGGGATTTTGAAGTTTTCGTCCCCTGTCACACCCACAAAGCCACGCCCACAAAGCCATGCCATGCCCACCAAGTGACACCCACAGAACCAGTAGTAAAAAATTTTGAATGGCTGTTAACATGGTCATGGGCAGCTGGACAATGGAACAGTGGATAAAGATTACAAGTGTAACAAGATGCCATCATTCACTATAAGAACTCCATTTATTGGATCAATTCAAAATAGCAGTAGAGAAAACAATAAAAATCTACAGTTTCTCCAAGCGACTAGTTAAAGCAAACTCTTGCTTTTTTTTAATCTGGAAAGAATCAAGTGCACAATGAACCCAAGAAATCTGATGTAACAGCACAGAAAGATTCATATACATCACAGAACTACATGCAGTCAGATAAAAATAGCTAATTTCTCACTAAAAAATGATTTCTGCAGAAATCCTAATATTTATTATTTATTTATTTATTTATTTAATCACATTTATATACCGCCCTATCTCCCAGGGGACTCAGGGCGGTTTACAGCCTAATAAAAACATACATATAAATACAGAATAAAACACCAATTAAAAAAACTTATTAAATAAGGCCGAATGTTAAAAATTGCAATAAAAATAATAAAACCCCATTAAAACCAAATTAAAATTTAAAATTCTAGTCCAGTCCTGCGCAAATAAATAGATGTGTCTTAAGCTCGCGGTGAAAGGTTCGAAGGTCGGAAAGTTGACGAAGACCTGGAGGAAGTTCGTTCCAGAGGGTGGGGTCCCCCACAGAAAAGGCTCTCCCTCTGGGCGCCGCCAGTTGGCACTGCCTGGCTGACGGCACACTAAGGAGTCCCTCCCTGTGAGAGCGCACGGGTCAGTGGGAGGCAATCGGTGGCAGCAGACGGTCCCGTAGATAGCCCGGCCCTATGCCATGGAGCGCTTTGAAGATAGTTACCAAAACCTTGAAGCACACCCGAAAGGCCACAGGTAAGAATATTTCTTATTCTTATTTTTTTTTAAAATAATTTGAATGTCTATGTGAGTGTGTGTATGTTTATGTGAGATACAATGTAAATCCCAAAGGTTCTTTTTTCAAGAGGCAACTGGGCTTTCTGGTTTTCAAGAGGCAACTGGACCAGAAATTCTAGTTGCCTCTTCAAAAAAGCACCTTTGGGACAACCATGACCTGGTTGACTGAGAATCTCCATAGACGTTATAATGTAAAGTTTTCATTTTACCACTCCTTTACAGAAAACATTGTATGTAAGTATACAGCAGACAGAATATTATTATTATTATTATTATTTATTAGATTATATACCGCCCTTCTCCCGAAGGACTCAGCTTCTCTAAGCAATTATCATTTTTGATCTAAGCATTTGTCTTTGGAAACAGAAATAAGCAAATGGGTATCCTGATGCTTGAAAAATTGTGCACATTTAAAATCACATTTCTGTTTTATTTTTTTAGAATGAGCTGCTCCTTTCTATTCAGATCAGGTCGAAAAAGAATAATGTAGCACTTGGGGAAAAAGATGCAGCCCAGCAGCCCAGCACTGGAGGCCAAGATGGAGAAGACCTGCACAGCCACCATGTACTTGCTCTTGGTACTCAGGTAGGTGGGCACAAAGGAGATCCAAACACTACAGAAGACCAGCATGCTGAAGGTGATCAGCTTGGCTTCATTAAAGGTGCTAGGTAGCCTTCGGGCTAGGAAAGCTACCGTGAAGCAGACGGCTGCCAGGAAGCCCATATAGCAAAGTGCAACATAAAACATGGTGACTGATCCTTCGTTGCACTGCAGCACAATCTCTCCTGCCTGGGAATGCATATCTGACTCTGGAAAAGGAAAGGCAGTACCCAACCAGATAGGAGCAGATCATAACTTGGACAATAGAACGTGAAAGGACAATTAAGTTACCCAAAGGCTTCCCCAACCATTTTCTCACACTATTTCCTGGCTTGGTGGCCAGGAAGGCCAGCACCACCATGATGGTTTTGGCCAAGAGAGAAGAGACGGCCACGGAGAAAATTATGCTGAAAGTTGATTGTCTCAGAAGGCAGGTGGCTCTTCTTGGCTGGCCAATGAAGAGGAAGGAAAACAAGAAGGACAGCAGGAGGGCAATGAGGAGCAGGTAGGACAGGTCCCGGTTGTTGGCTTTGACTACTGGAGTGTCCAGGTGCTTAACAAAGATGCTTAAAACAAAGCCAGTGCTCAAAGAGAAAAGTACAGTAACAGAAGTAAGGATGATCCCCAGATTTTCTGTGTAGGATAGGAACACACTGAATTCGCTCCTTGTTAAGTTGCTGGTCCTCTGGGCGTCTCACACACTGTTCAGCATCTGCAAAGTTCAAATGCAACACTCACATTCTTCACTGGTGTGGAATTTTTTTCAGTGATGAAGAGATTCATCTAATGTTAAATTACAGTATGTTCCCAAAATGTGGCATTCAACTGTTTTTAATTAACTTTGGTTACATTGATTGTGGGGGGAATGGGTCTTGAACAACTTGTAACTAACAATACAAGACTCAACAACTGCCTTGACCTCATCTTCTGCAACAATCCAAACTCAATTTACGGACTACAAATTAAAGAACCTTTTTCCAACAGTGACCACTGCATGATAGATTTTCGTCTCAATATACGTCCATACTTAAATCGTCATAACAACAGTACTCCCAACTACAACTTCAAAAAAGCCAATTATGACCTTATAAACAACGATCTTTCATTTCTGGACTGGCAAAATCTATTTGCAACCTGCATAACCGCTAAAGACCACTATAGAGTTTTCCTACTTGAAATCAATAGAGTCATTAAACTATATGTACCACAAATGACTACCATGACCAAGAAAAACAAACTACCCATATCAATAAAAAAGCTTCAATAAAAAAAAAATCCCTCTGGAAAAGAAACAAAAAAGGCTATGTTACAAATTTCAAAAACCGCTACAGAAACATATGCAATCAAATAAAAACTGAATGCACAAATTACCACACCAAGCAAGAAGAGAACCTTCTGCGCACAAATTCCAATCGTGCCTTTTATAATTTTGTCAACAATAAACTTAAAGACTCAAGATCCATCCCACCACTAAAAGATTCTAACAACAAAGAATGCAATGAAGAGACGACTTCCGGTATCCAGTGGCAACGGACGTCTGGAAGGCTTCTCCTGCCTCCAGTGCCCGAATCCGGCCGCCGCCGAGGCCCTCAGGGGCCAGGTGTTCCGAAAAGGACACCTGCCGCACGGACGGCTCGCCAGGGGTCTCCCAGCCGACATACAGGACTGTGGGGACCGATGCTGGCGCGTCCTAGGCTTGGCGGGGTTTGAGGCCACAGGCCGCGCCATTATTTTGGTCGTCGCCTGGGCGCTGTGCCCGTGACACCGGGCATTGGATTTATAACTGCAGCAGCCTGGTGGTGAACAGGGCACGGAGAAGAATTGAGGAGGAGAAGGAAGGGAATATCGGTAAACGTGAGTGGAGTGCTCCGGTGCGGGGGTTTTCTCCCTGCGGTTGGAAGGAGCACGAGTTATTCTGGAGAGAGGAGAACTTAAAATAAGAAGATTACGGTTTTGTGGAGCTCTGGAGAGAAGAGGTGATGGAGAAATTTAGGAGGGAAGGTTTGAGGCCCCCCCTCCTTCTGGGGAACAGTGGTGGCGTCCAGCTTCCTCCTTCACTATGAGAATTTTGATGACATCACTTCCCTTCGGCTTCCTGGTTGACTAACTGTACTCTGGACTCGTTGCTCCTGTGAGTGCCCCCTGGTGGATCCGGAGGAAATTACAAGGATACCGTGCCTGCCTGAGGATTTTGTATTTTTTTTTCCTTAATGGCAAAAGGTCAGAGACCAACTGCTGGAGAGATGGAGAGAATTTTGGAAAAGTTATCTAATATGGACAAGAAATTGGATGAAATAAGAGCAGAAATTGTGACTATCCAAAAGGATTTAAAGGATACTCAACAAGTTTCAGCAGAAAACAAGCAGAAAGTGGAAGGTTTGGAGGGTGAGATGCGGGCAGTGCAGAAAAGAGAGGAGACGACAGGCAATGCTGTGCTTGGACTACAGATGGATAAAATGTCTTATTTCCTTAGGTTTCAAAATTTGGAAGAAGTGGACCAAGAAGACTTGAGAGATGTTGTGACTAAATTGTTGGGAGAATTTCTTGGGAGAGGTGTTGATTTCATGAATTGGGATGTGGATCGAGTTTATAGAGTTAATTGCAATATGCACGCACGCATGCAGTTCCTAGAGAGGTTCATGTCAAATTTGTGAGAAGAGAGACGAGATGAAATTCTTAGAAAACATAGGAGTGGGGCACTGATTTACAGGGGCAGGGAGATAGCCATTCTGAGGCAGATTCCCAGACAGGTACGTGAAAAAGAAAGAAATATTATTTTTGTCAAGCAAATTGTACCAGAAGGAGTGGGCTTCAGATGGCTGATGCCAGAGGGATTGATGATTTTCCGGGAGGGCATTACGAAAAAATCAGTACAATTGCGGAGGCTACGGCCTATGTGGAGGAACACAAAGCCCTCCTGGAATCAGATGACCCAGGAATTGAAGAAGGGGAGGTTATAGATCATGGGGAGGAAGCGGCTGCCGCTGTTGCGGCCCTGGAGTTGGGTCAGGCTGAACCCAGAGTTCTGAGATCTAAAACTAGGAAGTGATAAAGATATTTGGGATTGTGTTGGTTTTCCTTACTCTCTTTTGTACGATATTCTGTTTATTCTTGACTCTTCTTTATTACGTATTTAAAATTTGTAAACTTAGCTACTTCGTGTCACCTGCTTGCCTTATGGCTGTTGTATGTGTTAAAAAATTTGAGTAAAATTCTTATTTTAGATAAGAAAAATGAAAATTTACCATACCTGAAATGTATTTGTATAAACCTTTTTTGACTAATAAAAACTTTTTGAATATAAAAAAAAAAAAAAAGAATGCAATGACGAAACAGTCAAAGCAAACCTCTTCAACATTTTCTTTGGCTCAGTTTTTGTTAACTCCAATAACACATATCCGACATTCCACAAACGAACCAGCAATAACTATGATGATTTAACTCATATAGATTTCACAGAAGACAATGTTGGAAAAGCTCTTCACAACTTAAAACCATCGCTTTCTATTGGACCCGATGGACTATGTGCATACTTCTTAAAAAAACTTTCCATTAATATAGCAGAACCCCTAAGTATTATCTTTGATAAAGCTTTCACTACCAGTTCTCTTCCCAAACTTTGGTCACTAGCCACAGTCATCCCTATCTTCAAAAAAGGAGACCCCAGCTTAGTCGAAAACTACAGACCGATCTCCTTTACAAGGCCACCTGCAAAGTCATGGAATCTATCATCAACCAATCCATTACCTCACACTTAGAAACTAACAACCTACTCTCCAACAAACAATTTGGTTTCAGGAAAAATTATCATGTAACTTACAACTTCTCCACTGCAAAAACATATGGACTTCAAATCTGATCAAGGCAAATCAATAGATGCAATCTACATAGACTTCTGCAAAGCTTTTGACTCAGTAGTACACGATAAACTTCTCCTAAACTAACATCCTATGGCATCTCAGGACCCTCCACAAATGGATATCTGCTTTTCTGTCTAACAGACAACAAGTGGTCAAAATTGGCAATGCTTTATCAAATCCTGTTCCTGTCAAGAGTGGCGTTCCTCAAGGCAGCGCCTTGGACCAACACTCTTTATACTATACATTAATGATCTTTGTGACCATATCTCAAGTAATTGTGTTCTCTTTGCTGATGATGTCAAACTATTCAACACCACAGACAATACTTCTATCATTCAGAACGACCTTGATCATCTAACTGCTTGGTCTAAAAATTGGCAGCTCCAAATTTCAACCAGCAAATGCTCAGTCTTACATATAGGGAAAAAGAACCCAAAAACTAAATACATACTAGATGGACATTACCTTACAGACGACCCCCATCCCATCAAAGACCTTGGAGTTTTCATGTCAAATGATCTAAGTGCCAAAGCCCACTGCAACTACATAGCAAAAAAAGCTCTAAGAGTTGTAAACCTAATTTTGCGTAGCTTCTTTTCCAAAAACACCACACTACTAACCAGAGCATATAAAACATTTGCTAGACCAATTCTAGAATACAGCTCGCCAGTTTGGAACCCTCTCCACATCTCTGACATCAATACAATTGAACGTGTCCAGAAATATTTTACAAGAAGAGTTCTCCATTCCTCTGAAAACAATAAAATACCCTATCCCACCAGACTTGAAATCCTAGAAAACTTGGAACTCCGTCACCTTCGACAAGACCTAAGCTTAACTCACAGAATCATCTATTGTAATGTCCTTCCTGTTAAAGACTACTTCAGCTTTAATTGCAATAACACTAGAGCAACTAATAGATTTAAACTTAATGTCAACTGCTTTAATCTAGATTGCAGAAAATATGACTTCTGTAATAGAATCATCAGTGCTTGGAATACTTTACCTGACTCTCTGGTCTCGTCCCATAATCCTAAAAGTTTTATCCAAAATCTTTCTACTATTGACCTCACTCAATTCCTAAAAGGACCATAAGCGCACAAACGTGCCTACCATTCCTGTCATATTGTTTTTCTTTTCTTCTTTCTATATATATGCTTATACCTCCTTATATTTACCCATATATGTGTTTATTTACTATATAATCTTTCTGTATGATACCTACATATATTGTTGTGACAAAATAAAATAAATAAATAAAATAAATAAATAAATCTCAAGGTGCTGAACCCCTACAAGATCCCACTGGTAGGCCTCTCCAGGCATGACTGCTTGGTCATTTGAAAGAGGTTAAGTTTCCCATGGCCATGATGGGCACCAAGAGTTTGGGGAGAAGATTCAGGAATCCGAATGTTTTGTGAAACTAGGAGATTCTTGTACCAGGCTCTTGTTCAGATTGGAGGATCCCATGGTCTATTTGGGGAAGAAAAATATTAGGGGTGGTGGAAAACTGCAGTGCCGTAGCCTGTCTGCCTTCTTTGAAACAGCATACTGGTAAAAATGGCTAGGAATACAGCAGCAAGAATATATTTCCCTAAAGACTGAAAAAAATGCAATTCCAACTCAAACTAGCAAAATATGCAGCAATGAGATATGTAGTAATGTATATACATGCGACAGAGGTTTAACTAAAGTTAAGCAAGAATTCTTCCCATATTTATATCATGCAGCAGGGCATAGGGTTTCCTGCCTGGGCAGGGGGTTGGACTAGAAGGCCTCCAAGATCCCTTCCAACTCTGTTGTTATATTATATTATATATTATATTATATATAGCTATTAACAGATTGCTTGGGGATATTTATAAATATTGCACATTTGCAGATGTGAAAAAGGAGGGAAGTAAGAAAATCTGCAGATTCTTAATATTTTTTCTTTTTTTAACTGTCATTTTTGCTTCTTTATATCTTTTAGTTGTTATTTTTGCAAAATTGCAAACTTTGCTTTCTATTCTTTTTTGTCTTTTTAATGTTTTTTATATTTATATCTGTGTACATACAGAAAGAAAGAGAGACACAAATACATATGTGTATTTATTTATTTATTTATTTATTATTTATATTTTTATACCGCTCTTCTCCGAAGACTCAGGGCAGAATACAGCCAGAATAAAACAGTAACACAACAGTTAAAAACAATATATCAATAAAAATCTAATTCGATTTGGCTAAAAGTTAAAAATAATAAGATAAAAATTATAAAAGACTCTATAAAACCCTATAAAACCCCATTAAGATTCCCATTAGGCCAGCCCTGCTCGATGAAATAAGAAAGTCTTGAGCTCGCACTTAAAGGTCCAGTGGTCAGGGAGTATGCGTAGCCCCATGGGTAGTTCATTCCACAGGGCAGGTGCTCCCACCGAGAATGCTCTTCCCCTGGGAGCCACAAGCTGGCATTGTTTGGCTGACGGCACCCTAAGGAGGCCTTCCCTGTGAGAGTGCACAGGTCAAGGGTGTGGCTCAGGCTGTAAGAAGCCTGTTATTAAAACATAGCTGCCTGCAATTACTGCAGGTTCTAGTCCCACCAGGTCCAAGGTTGACTCAGCCTTCCATCCTTTATAAGGTAGGTAAAATGAGGACCCAGATTGTTGGGGGGGCAATAAGTTGACTTTGTAAATATACAAATAGAATGAGACTATTGTCTTACACACTGTAAGCCGCCCTGAGTCTTCGGAGAAGGGCGGGATATAAATGTAAAAAAAAATAAAAATGGGAGGCTGTTGGTGGCAGTAGGCGGTCCTGGATAAATGCTGAGCCATGGAGCCACATCCCATGGCCTATATAAAGGACCTGCTTTCTGGCATTCTCTGTGTCAGGCAAAGTCGAACATATCTTGCTGAAGTCACTTTCTGGTTTCCTGCCTGCCTTGAGGACTTTGCTAGGACTTTGGCAAAGCTGCAGGAGGCACTTCAGGATTTCCCTGACCCGGCCGTCAGCGGAGGAGTGGGACGACAGCACAATCGATTCTGTACCAGTTGGAGCCTCCGGGTGCTCTTCAACGGGAGCCCCATGTAGAGAGCATTGCAGTAATCCAGGCAGGAGGTAACGAGGGCATGAGTGACCGTGCATAAAGAATTCCGGTCCAGGAAGGCGAATCAGGTGAATCAGGTGTACCTGATAAAAAGTTCCCCTGGCCGGCCGCCAAATGTTCTTCTAAAGACAGCCATATCCAGGAGAGAACGCCTAAGTTGAACCAACTCCCTGGGGCCATGACTCGCCCCCACAGTCAGCAGTGAAGGACTGTGCCGACGCCGGTATCCACAGCCACTCCGTCTTGGATGGGTTGAGTTGAAGCCTGTTCGTCCCCATCCAGACCCGAACGGCCTCCAAGCACCGGGACATCACATTGATGGCTTCGTTTCAGGAAAGAATACAATAATAACAACTAATTTATATTAAGATTGAAACTATTATTATAAAAGAAATATCTTGTTCCATGTTGTTCCTTCCATTTTTAATTTTATTATATATTCATTATATTTGATTTCAATGAAAAGTCAAAAGATTATCATACTTAACATTGACATTTGGAACTCTGATTAATATTGATACAATATCCATTTTTCCCCTTCTCCCTTAAGTCATCATATTAGTCATTTTAATATTGTATTAAATATTACTACAATATTAACTATAATAATAACAGAGTTGGAAGGGACCTTGGAGGTCTTCTAGTCTAACCCCCTGCCCAGGGAGGAAACCCTACACCATTTCAGACAAATGGTTATCCAACATCTTCTTAAAAATTTCCAGTGTTGGAGCATTCACAACTTCTGCAGGCAAGTTGTTCCACCGATTAATTGTTCTAACTGTCAGGAAATTTCTCCTTAGTTCTAGGTTGCTTCTCTCCTTGATTAGTTCAAGCCAAGGCAACGAGGCAGATGGCAATAATAAGGGTAGATGTAGTACCTCCGCTGTCATCCAGATCGTCCAGGGGACCATAGGCCCAAGTTGCAGCGGAAGGAACCCAAAGAGTCCGGGATACATGACCAGAAGACGGGCCGGGAAACAAGCCAGAGACCAGAGACCAGCCGGCTAAGAAAATCGGCCGAGAAACGGCCGAAGAAAAACGCCGACTCACCGCCCCACCTCCAAACCTAAAACATGGCCGCCAAGGTCCACCGCTTGCCTACCCGGCCTCGTTCTCAGCAGCCATGTGTACGAGAAAGCCCAAAGACCTCTCCCATGACTGCCAGAGAGATGATCTACCGGGCCAGGGGCAGCAAGCAGCTAAACGGGCGGCCGAGGCATCGCCAGCAACAGAGGGGCCTCTCAACGCCGGAGCCGAATCTTCAGCACCGCGCCATCTTGCGCATGCGCAGAGCATGGCATAGGGCCGGGTTACTTACAGGACCGCCTGCTGCCACCGACTACCTCCCACCAACCCGTACGCTCTCACAGGGAGGGACTCCTCAGGATGCCGTCCGCCAGGCAGTGCCGACTGGCAACACCCAGGGGAAGGGCCTTCTCTGTGGGGGCTCCCACCCTCTGGAACGAGCTCCCCCCAGGATTACGTCAACTTCCCGACCTCCGAACCTTCCGCCGCGAGCTTAAGACACATCTATTTATCCGTGCAGGGCTGGGTTTTGTTTGATTTTTATAAATTTAATTTTAATGGGGTTTTGTATTTTAACTATAGTTTTAAATTTGGCCTAATGGAATAAGTTTTTTAAATGTTGTTTTAACATGTATTTATATTATATTTTATGTTTTAAAAGGCTGTAAACCGCCCTGAGTCCTTCGGGAGATATAAAAGTTTGAATAATAAATAAATAAATAAAATAAATAAATTAGTTTCCACCCATTGCTTCTTGTTCTACCCTCAGGTGCTTTGGAGAATAGTTTGACTCCCTCTTCTTTGTGGCAACCCCTGAGATATTGGAACACTGCTATCACGTCTCCCCTAGTCCTTCTTTTCATTAAACTAGATATACCCAGTTCCTGCAACCATTCTTCATATGTTTTAGCCTCCAGTCCCCTAATCATCTTTGTTGCTCTTCTCTGCGCTCTTTCTAGAGTCTTCACATCTTTTTTACATCATGGTGACCAAACTGAATGCAATATTCCAAGTGTGGCTTTACCAAGGCATTATAAAGTGGTATTAACACTTCACGTGATCTTGATTCTATCCCTCTGTTTATGCAGCCCATAACTGTGTTGGCTTTTTTGGCAGCTGCTGCACACTGCTGGCTCATATCTAAATAGTTGTCCACTAAGACTCCAAGATCCTTTTCAGAGTTACTACTATTGAGCAAGGTACCACATATACGGTACCTGTGCATTTTGGGTTTTTTTTGGCCTAAATGAAGAATTTTACTTTTTTCACTGTTGAATTTCATTTTGTTAGATAGCGCCCAATGTTCAAGTCTGTCAAGATCCTTCTGTATCTTGAGCCTATCTTCTGGAGTGTTGGCTATTCCTGCCAGCTTGGTGTCATCTGCAAATCTGATGAGTTCCCCATCTATCCCCTTGTCCAAATCATTGATGAAGATGTTGAAGAGTACTGGGCCTAAAACAGAGCCTTGGAGTACTCCACTGCATGCTTCCCACCATGTGGATGCAGTTCCATTGTGTACTACACGTTGATTGCAGTTGGTCAGCCAGTTACGAATCCATCTGGTGGTAATGGTGTCTAACCCACATTTTTCTACTTAATCTAGCAGTAGGTTATGGTCTACTTTATCAAATGCTTTACTGAAGTCCAAGTAAATTATATCGACAGCATTCCTCTGGTCCACTAATTTTGTCACTTAATTAGTGGACAGTGTAGACCTCAACTATTCTTTGTACATAGTTTATATCCAAAATAACCCCCCTGTAAAAATTATTACGGGAGAAACATTCTTCATCAAGTATTTTTTCCCTTTGAAAGTTAAATTATGAAATAAAGTTATGAAATTATTAAATTTACATTAAGGTCTACAACTTTCATCATTGGCATAAAGCACTGCTAAAGTACTTGATTCATACTTAAAAAGTTTCTCTCAAGGATTATTTTGGAAATTGAAAGCACATATTTAACTGAGCACATATTGCATAGAGTTCACATACCTAGGGGCTAAAATACACAATGGCTGTAGCTTCTAATGTACTGTATATATGTTGGACAATTCTCACTATGATAGCATTGGGTTCAGTGGTTGGTTTCAAATTTTTTTACTACTGGTTCTGTGGGTGTTTTTCAGATCATGTCTACTTATCTAAACTACTGTAAAATCTATTAATCCAGGAAGGATGTTGAGCAGAGAAAAGACCAGCTGGCTAGCCATCATGATACTATCAACACTCATGCAGAAACATTGATAATTCACCATCACAGGTTTAGTCTATTGGTGTTGTTAAGTTCGGGCAATAACGAGGCAGGAGACCAGGATAGTGACAACAGCTCTTTACTATATGGTGAACCCAGCAGTGCTGGGAAAACCTCTCTTTATATACAGTTTAGCCAGAGGCTTCATCCAATCAACAACGTGCTTTTTCCGCTCAGTTTTCCCTCCAAAACTCTTAAAGATACATTACACTCCTTCCTCCCAGAAACACTTTACCAATATTTACATAAATTAACATCTTATTTTCTCGTAATCACGCAAGTAGACTGGGCGTCTCCTGACTCTTTCGGACCTCGCAATTCATTTTCTGGGAGTGAGTCGAGCTGACCGGAGGGACTGTTTGTTCCTCTCAGCTCCTCCTCTAGGCCATCCGGCCCTGGATTATTGCAGAGTCGTCCCTGCTGTCTTCAGGAGGAACCGGTTGGCGTCGCTGGACCTCCTGGAACTCAGATAAGTCCGCGTTTGCCCGGGTTTGAGTCAGCTGTGGATTCAAACATTGATAGTCAGGGCCTGTTTCGTCTGATTCTGATTTACGGTTATTCGTTTCTTATTTGGTCTATGTGGCGCTTCCATACCCGGCCATCCTCTATCTCTACTAGATATGATTTTGGTCCTGTTATCTCTAGGATTTTCCTGCTAACCAGGTCGGGCCCTCGCTGTAGTTGTGTGCCCACACTAGGTCGCCTACTGCCATCCCTCTTGTTTTACCGTGTGCCCCTTTGTAACCGTCTGGTGTGTAGTTTGGGTTTAAACGGTCTAGTGGGCACCTAAGCTTCCGACCCATTAATAGCTCTGCCGGGCTGCGGCCAGTTGTTACACAGGGGGTTCTGTGTTGGACTGCTAGGAATGTATCGATTTTGTTTGCCAATCGCCTGGCCTGATTCTGGACAATGCTTCCTTTGCGCTCGAGCAAGCGTTCTGCAAGGCCGTTAAATGCAGGGTGGAAAGGCGCCGAGAGGACATGCGGATGCCCTCCTCTGCCAAGTACCCCTCAAACTGGGTTGCCGTGAATTGCGGGCCGTTATCGGAGACTAAAGTGTCGGGCAACCCGTGGGTTACAAATAGGTGCCGTAGGACTGAAATCACGGCCTCGGCTGTCATGGATCTCATGAGAATGATTTCCAGCCATTTGGAGTAGGCATCGACTACTACCAGAAAGGTTTGGCCGTGGAAGGGGCTGGCAAAATCGATATGGATCCTAGACCAAGGGCCCTGGGGTCTCTCCCATTCCCGAATCGGGGCCGTTAGGGTGGTGGAAAACTGCAGTGCCGTAGCCTGTCTGCCTTCTTTGAAACAGCATACTGGTAAAAATTACTAGGAATACAGCAGCAAGAATATATTTCCCTAAAGACTGAAAAAAATGCAATTCCAACTCAAACTAGCAAAATATGCAGCAATGAGATATGTAGTAATGTATATACATGCGACAGAGGTTTAACTAAAGTTAAGCAAGAATTCTTCCCATATTTATATCATGCAGCAGGGCATAGGGTTTCCTGCCTGGGCAGGGGGTTGGACTAGAAGGCCTCCAAGGTCCCTTCCAACTCTGTTGTTATATTATATTATATATTATATTATATATAGCTATTAACAGATTGCTTGGGGATATTTATAAATATTGCACATTTGCAGATGTGAAAAAGGAGGGAAGTAAGAAAATCTGCAGATTCTTAATATTTTTTCTTTTTTTAACTGTCATTTTTGCTTCTTTATAACTTTTAGTTGTTATTTTTGCAAAATTGCAAACTTTGCTTTCTATTCTTTTTTGTCTTTTTAATGTTTTTTATATTTATATCTGTGTACATACAGAAAGAAAGAGAGACACAAATACATATGTGTATTTATTTATTTATTTATTTATTATTTATATTTTATACCGCCCTTCTCCAAGACTCAGGGCAGAATACAGCCAGAATAAAACAGTAACACAACAGTTAAAAACAATATATCAATAAAAATCTAATTCGATTTGGCTAAAAGTTAAAATAATAAGATAAAAATTATAAAGACTCTATAAACCCTATAAAACCCCATTAAGATTCCCATTAGGCCAGCCTTGCTCGATGAAATAAGAAAGTCTTGAGCTCGCATAAAGGTCCAGTGGTCAGAGGCGTAGAGCCCCATGGGTAGTTCATTCCACAGGCAGGTGCTAATGCTCTTCCTGGGAGCCACAAGCTGGCATTGTTTGGCTGACGGCACTTAAGGAGGCCTTCCTGTGAGAGCGCACAGGTCAAGGGCATGGTGTGGCTCAGGCTGTAAAGCCTGTTATTAAACATAGCTGCCTGCAATTACTGCAGGTTCTAGTCCCACCAGGTCCAAGGTTGACTCAGCCTTCCATCCTTTATAAGGTAGGTAAAATGAGGACCCAGATTGTTGGGGGGGCAATAAGTTGACTTTGTAAATATACAAATAGAATGAGACTATTGTCTTACACACTGTAAGCCGCCCTGAGTCTTCGGAGAAGGGCGGGATATAAATGTAAAAAAAAATAAAAATGGGAGGCTGTTGGTGGCAGTAGGCGGTCCTGTAAATATCCCGGTCCCAAGCCATGGAGCGCTTTAAAGGTGATAACCAACACCTTGAACTGCACCCGGAAGACCACCGGCAACCAGTGCAGCCTGCGCAGGAGAGGTGTTATATGGGAGCTACAGGATGCTCCCTCTATCTCCCGCGCAGCTGTTGTATCTTGCCCGCTCTCACCGCAGCCGGGGCCTTCTTATCTGCTTCCGAACGCTGAGGAATGTCCTAGTATGCCTCCCGGCCCCAGCCCTGGCTCCATGCCCAGACAGGAGGAAGCACCTCCCGGCCCCAGCCCTGGCTCCATGCCCAGGCAAATGGAGCAACTAGACCCCTCCCCCTCCCCCACAGCATGTGAGCCTGAGGGAGGTCAATTACCAACAGCTGCCGACTGGAGTGACCCTTGCTTCAGAAGAATTGATAGGCGGTGGCGTCAGAAGGAAGGGAGGGGCAGGCCTGGATAAATGCTGAGTCATGGAGCCACATCCCATGGCCTATATAAAGGACCTGCTTTCTGGCATTCTCTGAGTCAGGCAAAGTCGAACATATCTTGCTGAAGTCACTTTCTGGTCTCCTGCCTGCCTTGAGGACTTTGCTAGGACTTTGGCAGAGCTGCAGAGGCACGCCTGATTCGGATTTCCCTGACCCGGCCATCAGCGGAGGAGTGGGACACGACAGCAGCCGCATTCTGTACCAGTTGGAGCCTCCGGGTGCTCTTCAACGGGAGCCCCATGTAGAGAGCATTGCAGTAATCCAGGCAGGAGGTAACGAGGGCATGAGTGACCGTGCATAAAGAATTCCGGTCCAGGAAGGCGAATCAGGTGAATCAGGTGTACCTGATAAAAAGTTCCCCTGGCGACGGCCGCCAAATGTTCTTCTAAAGACAGCCGCATATCCAGGAGAACGCCTAAGTTGCGAACCAACTCCCTGGGGGCCAATGACTCGCCCCCCACAGTCAGCGATGGAAGCAGCTGACTGTGCCGGGACGCCGGTATCCACAGCCACTCCGTCTTGGATGGGTTGAGTCGAAGCCTGTTCGTCCCCATCCAGACCCGAACGGCCTCCAAGCACCGGGACATCACATTGACAGCTTCGTTTCAGGAAAGAATACAATAATAACAACTAATTTATATTAAGATTGAAACTATTATTATAAAAGAAATATCTTGTTCCATGTTGTTCCTTCCATTTTTAATTTTATTATATATTCATTATATTTGATTTCAATGAAAAGTCAAAATATTATTATACTTAACATTGACATTTGGAACTCTGATTAATATTGAAACAATATCCATTTTTCCCCTTCTCCCTTAAGTCATCATATTAGTCATTTTAATATTGTATTAAATATTACTACAATATTAACTATAATAATAACAGAGTTGGAAGGGACCTTGGAGGTCTTCTAGTCCAACCCCCTGCCCAGGCAGGAAACCCTACACCATTTCAGACAAATGGTTATCCAACATCTTCTTAAAAATTTCCAATGTTAGAGCATTCACAACTTCTGCAGGCAAGTTGTTCCACCGATTAATTGTTCTAACTGTCAGGAAATTTCTCCTTAGTTCTAGGTTGCTTCTCTCCTTGATTAGTTTCCACCCATTGCTTCTTGTTCTACCCTCAGGTGCTTTGGGGAATAGTTTGACTCCCTCTTCTTTGTGGCAACCCCTGAGATATATCACGTCTCCCCTAGTCCTTCTTTTCATTAAACTAGATATACCCAGTTCCTGCAACCATTCTTCATATGTTTTAGCCTCCAGTCCCCTAATCATCTTTGTTGCTCTTCTCTGCGCTCTTTCTAGAGTCTCCACATCTTTTTTACATCATGGTGACCAAACTGAATGCAATATTCCAAGTGTGGCTTTACCAAGGCATTATAAAGTGGTATTAACACTTCACGTGATCTTGATTCTATCCCTCTGTTTATGCAGCCCATAACTGTGTTGGCTTTTTTAGCAGCTGCTGCACACTGCTGGCTCATATCTAAATAGTTGTCCACTAGGACTCCAAGATCCTTCTCAGAGTTACTACTATTGAGCAAGGAACCACATATACGGTACCTGTGCATTTTGGGTTTTTTTTGGCCTAAATGTAGAATCTTACTTTTTTCACTGTTGAATTTCAGTTTTTTAGATAGCACCCAATGTTCA